>NW_009918802.1:36142-56494 GCF_000696875.1 Nestor notabilis
TGGAAAACATGTTCTATGGTGGGGTCCCCCTGCCTATGGCAGGGGGTTGGAACTGGGTGATTTTGAGGTCCTTTCCAACCCAAACCATTCTGTGATTCTATGATTTTGCAATGCATTGGGCTGAGGTGAACCTGAACCAAAGAGCAAGTAAGAGAGAACACCAGTGGTCAGGGGAAGCAGCATTCAGCCAGAGGTCACAGCTGGCTGATTCCGTGAACCCATGATGCTCTGTCCGTACCTGGGACCCAGCAAGCTGGAATACAGTCTAGAAACATGCATGGAACAAATCCAAGTGGGAGAGCTCTCTGAATATCTGTGTGGTGGGCATTTGTTCCATATTCAGGAGAAATGAGAATGGAAAAGAATGAAACCTGCTTTAAACATTGAAGGCAGCTTTAGGGAAAAGACAGTGTAGAAATAAAGGAAACCAGCCACCCAAGAGTCTGTTAGGCTTTGACTGGGTAGTAGAAAGACATTGAAGCCCTCCTTTAAACCTTTATTGTACTCTATAAGGTTATCTTTTTAATATGCAAAAAGAGCAGCAGGCTATCAATTAGCCTTACACTGCACTGCACTGATTTCCTGGACAAGCTCAATATCAATAACTCAAAATCGGGGAATAAACCAATAAACATGGGCTGAGGTTGACCTTAACTGTAACCTTCACACTACCTCGGTGGCAAAAGGGAAAAGCAAGCATTGAAGATGATAATGAAAGCTCTTGTTTTAGCGCAGATTAATATGCAGAGCCATCAAACACTTCCTGCTAGATTTTCATTTCATGAGCAAATTGGATGAGACTTAGAAGATCACAGGGTGAAACGCTGCTTTAGAGATCCAAGTGTCTCACACCTTAATAACCCTTTGCTATGAGGGATGTATGCCATGAACAAACGTGTTTAAAGGTAGTGGGCTTGCCATCAGGGGGCTCTCCTCTTGCTTTAGCCTCTTCTTGTTCCAGTTTGCATACATCTTCTTCCCTCTGGACTTCCCTTTCCTTCCTGGCAGTACTGACTCTATCCCTTTTTTCTTCCCTCCACCGATATTCTGATGAACGTGTTCAAGAAAGATGAGTTTAAACTGAAACCATTGCCAAAAAATGGCAATTTGGATGGCTGTGGCACAGGGGAGCCTGGGGATACTGCAAAGCCTATCTGGATTTCATCTATCACAGCGAGGACTGGGGGAGGAAGGCAAGGGAAGGATATGATTGCAGGCTTTAAATATATGAGCCAGGTAAACACCGGGGAGGGAGCAGAGGTCTTTAAGCTAAAAGATGATGTTGGCACAAGAACAGATGACTACAAATAGGCCAAAAATAAATTTAGACAGGAAAGGAGAAATTTTGTAACTGTTTAGAGAACGGGTTCTGGAATGCCTTCCCAGACAGATTAGGTAGGAAAATAAGTAGTTTTAAGATGGTTGTGAGCAGGCTTGTGTGGGACAATGCCTCTTATATTTGAAGGATAAGAGTTGGTGACCTTGAACATCCCTCTTAATCCCACGTTCCTCTTTCATTTCTGTGTCATCCAACGCCTGCAGTGTCCTGTACAACATGCCTGTGTCAGACAGGTCACTTCTTCACACCGGCAGCCCCTGGTTTAATGCACTGCCAGGTTCACAGGGCTGCGAGCCGTGGTGGTAGGCACAGATCAAATGTGAGCCATATCTGAAGGCTTTCTTCCCATGCAGGAGAGCAGAGGGCTTTTAATTGCAAACACTCCCAGACAGAAGGGATGTCTCTGCATTCAACACAGGAATACAGGAACAAGGGAAACTCAAAAGTGGCTTGAAATTCATCTACACAAGTACTGTTATATTTTGGGTTTATGTAGTTTTTGCCTCACTGCAAATTCGAGCCATTCAATGAGAAGTCAGAGCCCTGCTGGGCAAAGCGCTGCTCATTTCACATTAAGGCACAATTCTTATCCTAAAGGAATTACAGAGCTTGCTGGAGAAAGAGGTTATTGTCCCCACCTTGCACATGGGGGACTGCAACAGGGGCTTCATTAGGGCTTTCTATTTCTAAAAATGGCCTCAGTTTGGGTCCTTACAGGCTCGATCTTACTTCCAGCTTTGAAAATTAAAGCAGTTCAGTCTGAAGCCTGACACCAAAAATGGTGATATTTTTCTTTCAGTAAACACATTGATGTTCTGCCTCTTACACCTTTCGACTCCTGAGCCCAACCTACCACCCCTGCTTCAGTGCTTTTCTCCTTGTGTTTGGTGGTTGTAAAAGCTACTTTCAGCCTACTCTGGGACTGAGCAAAGTGAAGGATTTTAAGGTGCCTCCATTAGGCAGAGCACTAGGTAGTTTAAAGAACTGAGGCAAAAACATGGATCTCAGTTTTCCTGACTAATAAGACTTAAGTCTGAACACTTACTATTTTGTATTTTTCCTCTACTATTTCAAGCTACCCAGTCTCTGTATTTTTGTCTTCCTCCCTTCATCACTGATGCTCCCTGCCTAACAGAGTTATCATCACCCCAGACAACCATTTTGTTCAGTATTGAAGGCTTAGTATTTATACCTAGCATTCGCCCTCAAAACTTTTGACATGGGATAAGAGAGCAAAACAATTAAAACATAATATTCTGCTCCATGATGATAATTTTCCCTCATTGGTGAACATTAGGAAATGGCATTATTGTAAAGACCCAATTACCTTTTTTACGAGCATTGTATATTTGGAAAGTAATAAAACAGAGTTATAAAACTCAGATGATTAGGAATCTCAGAGATGCTCTGCATTTTAAGAGGGGGGGTGGAATATCCTTTTAATTGCATCTGAGCAGAGCCCAACCAACGATTAGTTACTTTCAAAGCAATAAACATTACCTGGGAAGCAATAAAAGGAAATGCAGGGAAGTTATTTGATGGATGGTTCCCAAAAGACATAAGACAAAAGACGGGAATGTGGCTTAGTGGTTAGAATAACAGCCTAGTAGTCAGGACTCCTGCCGTCTCATCCAAGCTGTGAAGCTGACTTACTAGATGCTCTGGAGTTCAACATTTCCTTTTATTCAGTGTTAAATTTGGTCTAATAATACCCAAAGAATTGATGTGAAACTAAAAATGCCAGTGTTTGTCAAGGCTTTGAAAGTTAGGATGAAAAAAGTCATTATAAATACAAAATATGAGTGGCTGGAAAACATGGAATGTATTTTGTTCAAGTCTGACTATGTTAAATGCTTGCACAAGTGATAACAGGCTAGGCAAGTTCCTGTCATCTACAGGTCAGAGATTAGCTGCTTAATTTTATCAGGGACAGCACAAACGTCTTTAATTTCAGTTCTTGGAGAATTTAGTGAAGGCTCATCTCACTTCCAGTGATTTCCATAATGCCAGATTTGTCCCTACAACCTGAATCTATTTAATGCAATCCCATGCCCTCCATACCCTACAAATACCAATTTCTCCTTTGCTGCCATGATCTGTCAGGGTACAGGCAGAACAAGACAGCAGAAAGCACAGAAGAGAGATGCACAAGTCCCTAAGAGCATCTTCAGAAATCATCCTAGAAAGCCAAAATCAGAACAAGAACCACTCGCGAATCATGATGGCCCAGGAATTGCACCATAAGAACTGTCAGGTTCCAGTTAGAACAGTCAAAAAGAAAATCTCAAGAAAGACAAAAACCCAAATCTGATGGGTTTACTTCCCTTTGGAAATTATTCCATTGCCTTCTCCTTCAAGGCTGAGAGAGGATGTGACACAGACATCCAGTAGTCATCTCCATTCCTAGAACTGTTTGGGAAGCACTGTTGAGAACAGATAAGGAAATGAGGATTTAGGCACATTAATTAAGTGATAAAGATAACTCCATTGAGAAATATGAAGGAGAGAAAGGGATAGAAGCAGCCAGATACAATTCCACCTCTTACGTCGGGTTCTCATGCTCTTGTCAAACTCTACTTTTTCCAACACAACTAGAAAAATGTGGCCTCTGGCTGCCCTTTCTGAGCACATGGAGGCTATTTATAAGTGCAGAACTGAGTTGCTGGGTCCCCCCAAGAATACAGATCCAAAAAGAGGTATGTCTTATCATTAGCTGGATACAAAATAAAAGGGCTTTAGGGGTCTAGTTACCTTTTCATCCATACAAGTCCCTCTGCAAACTGTTTTTAGAGTCTTTGGAACTGATCGTCCTCATTTCCTCCCCCATAGCCAGGTTTTGGGTGGATATCAGACTTTGTAAGCATTATTTTTACTTTGCATAACTCATCTCACAGATATCAGAACACACTTAGCATATGAAAAACATGAACTGCTTTCAGATGGGCTTTTTTCCCCTGCCCAAGTCCAGACTGTGATCTTCAGGGACAAAAAATGTCCATAAACTAATTAGATCATTTCATTCCACTGATAAGAACAGCCTGCAAGAAAATGAGACTGCATGCATGCTTGGGTTTCTAGTTTTTCTGTTTCTGTGCCAGAACATTGATTTTTCTTGATTATAGAGAGTTTTTACCAGGTTTATGTTAGAATTATGCCATCTCTTTGTATAGAGCTATCTGATATTACAGTGTTTTCTCTGTTATGCTGATGCAGCTTTCTGAGTGCGTGACATAACAGTGTCTATACACACTTTGGGATCTAATGATTATACAATAGTAGAGGAAAGTTCTGCGATGTTGTTTGAGATCATCTGGGTTTGTCCTTTATCATCATCGTTTTTCATAAGTATTCACACCATGTACAGCATTTTGACAGTTTGAAGCAAAACACAGAAAACCTCCTGGAGCTGTCTGTACCTTAGCCAGTGAAGATGAGGACCACTGCTCCTCTCTTTTCTGTTTCATTTAAGTGCCCGTAGTGAGATGGCATGAATCGGGAGCAAAACCCTGTTGATCTCATTGGGATATAAGCAGGAGATTAAAATTAGACATAGCTGAAGTCCTCTGCAAGATCAGGACATCAGAGCATAACGTTAGAAGATGCCAAAAGACTTTATGGCTCATTTAATCATCAAGAGCGTAGGATATTCAGCGTTTTGCCAAGCTGGCCTCTCCAGCTGTGTTCTATTGGTTTTGATTGCTCCTCCTTCACTCATGTTCATGCCCCGTTTCAATTTGATTTGAATGGAAACCAAGCTTCCAAAGGCGCTCTGCTGAGAGCTCCACAATCTGCCCAGTTCTGCCTGGAAATGTGGAAAGGATCTCTCAGCTGCAGTTGTAAATCACAGCATTGCAGCAGTTTCTATTCAGCCTCTGGTTTTCCATGTGGGGCATTGATGGCAGAAAACTTGAAGGGAAAAGAAGGACAGAAAACCAGGGAGAAGTCATTTGAAGAAAGATTATGGGAAACTTAGAAGCAGAGTGGAGGGGAGAGAAGAACACATATACTTTGATGGTTTGCTCGTTACAGTCAATGATAAAAATCCTATTGCCTTTAATAGCACATGATCAGGCTTCCCATGTGTAAAGTTAATATTGAATAGGAAGCAGCCTCGCTTCTGAAGGATTCTTCTGGTGCTACCAGCTGGAACCTAAAAAACCCATCTCGGCTTTTCATTGCCTTGTGTTTTGACTAGCTGTATATTAGTGAAAATCAGGTTCAGAGTGGGTGTAAAAGGTTCAGTTTAGTATAGGAGTGTTTTAGCACAATTTTAACTCATGTTGCACTGATAGAAGTGGTTTCTCATGTTGCAAAGAACCAGAGAATAAAGTCGATGGCTCTTGGGATGCCTTGTGCTCTGGCAAATTAGCTGAGGATGTGTCCTAAGGAGTGCAGATTACAGGAAATAAAATGAAGCATTCATAAATTCAGGCCTGTTTTGTAGACCTGGGGTGATGAAGAGGGGAAAAAGCATGTAGCAGGTTTGCATTCATCCAGCTTCCATGAGGTTAAACTACCTTTTGTTGAAATAAGACCAAAACACTATGTTTGAATCATTTCCCTCCATAGTCATAGATACTGTGACTTAGTCCAGATTCAGTCTGCATTCTTAAACCTCTGAGCAATTGTTGGCAAACCCTATCTGAGTGCTGGGATTGCAACTAAACGTTTTCACAAACATCTGCTTGGGCTGCCTGATAATCACCTTTTTCCCTTTTTTCCCTTCGTTTTTGGTGTCTCTGAGTTTTTTAGAGTCAGAAATCTATTTTAAAAGCTTCACAACAACAGCTTTCATGCTATGGCATTGCCTGCAGGAGCTGGTAACTCTGCCTAATTGCAAGGAGCGTTTGAGTCTTGGATGTCATCCCGGTTCCTACTGTTATTAAGTTGATAGGGGAGCTGTAAACTAGGCTTATTATATCCGCATTCTGTGATCCTCTTCATCATATTCCTAGATAAAATTCAGGAACAAAAATGATGGATATTTCCCATGTCTTCCAGTAAGGTCCAGATGACAATAGACAGAATAAGTGAGAATGTAGATGACATTCTTATGTTGTTTCAGTGTTTCTTCATTTCTTTTCCACTGAGCATGTATTGTTCTTGGCTTTTTATCCTAATCTCAAGTACTCTCTGTTCTAGACACGGTGTCCAACTCCAGAAGCAGCTGCATTTTAATAGATGGTGATTTGTCTCTTAAGACACTCTTATGCCTCTTTAAAGAGGTTCTTTCAGAGCATTTAGTCATAGATTCAATGACCCTGTCTTCAACCTGCTCAGACTCCAACATGAGTCAGTATATGACAAGGAATGTAAAACATTTACATCTACAGAAGATTGTTGGATTCTTTCAGTCAACATAAATAACTTCCCTGTGTCTGCATGAATGTACTTCCAGTGTGCAACCATAAACAGAAGAGAGATTATTGCCAACACGTGGCATAGGGTCTGGATACTCTTAAGATTATCAAGTAATAATGGTTATTACGAAGAAGGTTATGAATTTTTATACAGATATATACTCATGGGCAAATACTCCAAAATCCTTCAAAAAGCTTGAATATTTCTAACTCATCAGAGGCTCTTCCCTCATCATTCAGAGTTTTCTGGACTGTTAATTTTAATTTTCTCATTCATTTTGTTTAAATTGTTCATTATCTCATCAGTGCCAGCGTAAGTTGAGGCTTGTTGGAAGCACTCACTGTGAAGTTGTCTAACATCGGAGGCTTTGAAAAGCTGAAGGCGCTTCCAAAACTATTAAGAATTGCATTTTGTAAGTTATTTGACATGGCCAAAAAAACCCCACATCCAAATGCCATTGTGTGGGTGATGAAGGAAGCAAAAATTAGGTTCAGGTCTATACTGGTTTTGCACAGTTAGTAAATGCTGCGCTTCAAATGTCCTGGCATTTACATAACTCTATGCAACGTGACAGATAAGAATGGGGAAGGAGAACTTATTTGCGGCCTTTTCTTATTATTACAGGGGAAGTGATTTTACAATGTCGTTGAAAATGGAATTTTTTTGGTATTACAAAGCTCACCTCATCTGGAGCACATTGAGAATCCATCCTATTAGCATATGTAAACTGATAAGTTTGCAAGGCATTTTGCAGTTGTGCTGGGTCCAGGCAAGAAATGAAGTTGGTTTCACCCACCCCCCCCAACACCAAATAAAAAGAGGAGAAGCATTATTTTAAGACAAAAAATGACACAGTTACAGCAAGTTCTGTGTTTTCTGCTGAGCAGACTTAGGCTGTGTCTGAAGAAGAGCAGAGAAACACGCTGTTCCCAGCCCTCTGCTGATGCTGCAGAGCTGAGTCACCTCTGAAAACCCATGCTCACACACATACAACTTCCCTCACTGCCCTCAGACTCATTTTGTTCCACCTCCAGCTTCCAGGTTCCCCAGCCTACACTAAACCTCGCTGCCCTTTAGATAGGGGAATCCTACATTGCTCTCCCAGCTCCAACATCTTTCCCACTCCTTCCTGAATACAGAGGACTGCTAGAGACACTGACCGTGTTTCTAGTTTTAGACATCTTATTCCCATGGTTCAACAAGCCTGTCTGGTGCAGTATCTTTCCTTCTCCCTAGGTGTAAGGAGGAATTTAGCTCCCCTTTTGCCCTTTCCCAGGCAGTGGGGGGATTTATTTCCAGCTAGGTCATGAAAGACGTATTGGGAATTTTCAATTATTTCCTTGCTTTGCCCCTGTGTCACAACATGACCCTGGAAAAATCATTTGCATCCACATTTCAATGCACTAAAGCTGCATATGGTGTGAGTGAGGGGCTGTAGAGCTGTTCCTGACATGACCCATGGGACAATAGCAAAAGCAACTCTTAGATTTCTCCTTTTGCAGCAAGTCTCGTGCTGTGCATCTCTCCAGGGTTGGTACAAGATGCCACATACAAGCATCAGCAAAGTGCTTCGAAATATGCTCAGCCATGCAAATTGATGTGGCTGTTAGTGGCCCCTGCACAGGGATATTTCCCTGCTGTGGCTTCTTTGATCAATAACTTTCAGAGCTAAAAGAATAAAAGGCCAAAATGCAATTCAGAGAGGAGAAAATAAATAACCTGTTTTTCACATGATAAAGCAGGCAGTGAGGTGATGGGCACATGAGGCAGGTCCTGTTAGCAAACCATGGCAGAGGTATTGCGAGCGGACGATGGAGCGACTGAACGTGGGCTTTGGTGTTTGACAACACAACCCAAGGCAAGGAGTTAAGTGGCAATTACCGTGCCTTTGGGACAAGCTAATGGCTGTCAGCAACCACACAAAGGCTGCCTTCCCCATCATTTTGCTTTCCCATTTCATTTGTAGATCTGGGAGGCAAACAGGTTTTCTCCCCCTCTCACTGTGAGCAGGCTTGGTTCATGCTTCAGTTGCTGCTCTTCTCATTCAAACTTTCAGGGTTTCTCCTTTCTCTCCCCTCCCCAGCTGTATTTTGTTGTTGTTGTTGTGTTGCAAACCACTAGTTGAGGATTTTGGGCAGGGCTGGTTTGGTTAGGGCAGGAGAAGGTAACTTGGGAAGGGAAACGATCTCCAGGTCAACCCAAAAGACAGCAACGAGCATTCCATTAGATGGAATGCAAATGGTTGCATACTGGCAGCAAACTAGACCTTTTTAGTCTTAAATCTGTGCCTACACAATAACCATGCCCTCTTTACAGTTTTCCTGAGTGTGATTTATGGTAGGGAGGAGGAGTGGATGAAGAGTAGGTCAGTATTGATAGGGATAGATAAGCAGATACACAAGTAGGCAGGTATCATGTAAACGTCTGGGCTTTTTATGCTTAGGCATATGTTTAGGCTTTTTTATGGCTATAATGAAGTGTGCTGGTCTATGGTATATCAAACAGGGCACCCCTGGCTTTCTGCAGCACTGTCCAGAGAGCAGCATCCGCTCTCCCTTCAAATTAGGCTGCATTTGCTGGGCCTCCAACCACATCAAAAGCAAAGATGCCTCCCAGTGCTCCCACTGGACCTCAGCAAAGGTTTATGCCTTATGGCATGGTGGATCAGCTCATGATTTCATCTAGGAATGAACCTGGTGGGTCCAACATATTCCGTGTCAGAGGAAGGGCCTCTGGAAGAAGGGGAGCTGTGAAAAGGGATGTTCTACCTTGGCAATGCAAAGACCTGCCCTCTTTTCCCTCTCAGCTTGGTGGGTCTGGCACACTGCAGGCACCATCAGAAACAAACAAACAAATATCAGTTGGGTCAGAAATATCTATGATTGCTGATTTGACAGGGATAACACAGCCAGATGGCAAGCTGGTGGGAGATGCTTGGTGGAACAGGATTCTCATGCCAACAACGTTTTCATGGAAAGCTGGCAAAGCAACCATTTAATTCATGCACTCCTTCCCATCTCTGGGTAAATTCAGTGTAGTCTGTTCTTGTTCTACAACCAGCTACATAAGGTATCTGATGATATCTCAGTTTTAAAATGGGTTGCATTGATTTCAGGAGATTCCTGGGGAGCAGCTGACAGGTAGTAACTCCTCACCTAGCACCAACTTTTCTGTGCTTCAAAGCTTTTCTCAGCTGCTCCAAACAGGGATTATTAATACTGCATGCTCATACTTTGGAACTTCATATTAAGCATCCAAGCCTGTCATCCCAATTATCCCACAAGGTATCTAAGTGCTGAATCAGACATCTTCATACAGAGCCCCATCTTTAACAAGATATTCTGGTTTGAAGCTGGATTCATCTCTGCAGGCACTATTTAACCCCTTCTACAACCTAATTTACATTTCCAGCTCTTGCTGTGGTGGTCCAGGCCTTGAACCTGAGATAGCGGAGCATCTTTCCCACTATTTTCCTCTCTCCTCCTCTTCATTCAGTGGCAACTTAAGCGCCAATGCTGCTCAATGATCAAAATCTGCTGGATAAAGTCAGGGTCCTGCCTCTTTATCAGAAATCCATCTGTGATTTCCTGCCCCGTGGCTGGTCAGGAACAAGGATCAAAATGTGGATAAAGCAAGGAACACAGATCATTTCTCATGTAGTTGAGATAGATCGGGGTCAGGATGGCTCCAGTATGGAAGCAGAATGGGAACATCAACAGACCAATGAGGGTGGTAAACTACTGGCACAGGTTGCCCAGGAGGAGAAGGATGGAGACATTCAAAGCCAGGCTGGATGTGGTTCTGAGCAACCTGGTATAATTGAGGATGTCCCTGCTTATTGCAGGGGGGTTGAACTAGATGGGCTTTGAAGGTCCCTTCCAACCTAAACCATTCTATGATTCTATGATTCTAAAACCTTAGAAAAAACAAACAAGCAAACAAAATACACCCCATAACCAATACATTTAAACCCTTTTTTTCCTTTCTTTTTTTTACACAGACATCAACTAGTTAGTGGCTGTTAATTAAGAAATGATCCCAGGGAAAGCTGCTGCCGCCACTCTAATAAATCATTCATTAACAGGCCATTTCAGTGGGGTTGTTGTTTCCAAGCACTGTATTTAGCTGTTTGAAACAACCTTCATATCCTTAAGGGGGGAAGCAGTTACGGCTTGGTCATTACCTGATGGTTAATGAGGCAGGGCACTATGAGCTGAGCTGGGAAGCAATGGTTGTGCTCTTTGGTTTTCCTGCAGATCCGGATGGTTTCAAGGAAGTGTTAAGGGATTTGTGGGGTTACTATGGTGATTGGAGCCTGGCAAAACCCCAGATGGATGATGGACGTGTGTTGCAAACACAGACATACAGACATTGCTTCTCTCTATACTTTTAATACTCAAAAGATTGTGATATCGTTAGGACATACAGACATTGCTTCTCTATATAGTTTTAATACTCAAAAGATTGTGATATCGTTAGACTATCGATTAGGATGAAAACAAGTCTTGTGTCGCTCCCCCAGATTAACAGCCCTCGAAGTGTAAACAGCTGAATGCTTTTCACTGCACAATTACCCTCAGCAGCAATTACTCTTTTCTTGCTGCACTACATTTTGTTTGTTAGGGGGTTGAAAATGGCAACACACCACCTTGGTTACAAATTTGCTGGACCTTCCTTCCACCTTTGCTCTTTTGCTTGCAGCTTTTCCTTCTCACTCAGAAATCAGAGGCTGGATACAGAGACGCTGGATCAAGGCTTTCAGCCTGTGGGATAGAGGGTGAGGGTGTATACTTTTCCACCTTAACAGCGGTGATGTGACCCTAAATGCCAGTCCCACATTTCCTTGAGCATTAATTCCATTTCACATATGAATCCGTATTTTGGCTCACATGGAAATCTATTCCATGGATGCAGAATTTTCACTTCCAAATAGCTACATTTAAGTATTTCATACCAAGCAGAGTATAAGTGTATGGACGGATGCATATGGATAGACCACCTGTAGTCTGTAAATAATTCAAATGTTAATTGTTGTGCTTGGCACTTCAGTGATGGCTTTTACTTCAGTAACACCTCAAGCCCTCAAGCAATTATCAGGATCCTGCTGTGCAGAGTGTGATACACTCGGTTAGAAAGGGCAATCCATAGCCCAAAGAGTTTGCTCTCTAGCTGCAAAATCCAGCCTTCAGAGAAAGCATCATTAAGCAAACAAATAAATAGAGAGATTCTTTTATTCCTCTTTATCAAGTCGATTAGCCACGATCTTCTACTTCTGATTAACAGAATTGCATTCAGTACATTGCTGGGCTGATAGAGAAGTGCTCAATGTCTTGTGCCACAGACCTGTATTTCCAAAAATGCCCATATCATTCAAAATGTTATGGCAAATAATGAATCTGCCCTTTTCTGATGCTCCAGCTCATGGCCTTTCTGGAGCTGGGAAGATCAATCCGGCCCATACAGTGTTTCAGATCCATAAGCCTCACCTTAGCCTTGCTGTTGATTTTGGGGTGGGTTTTTTTGTGTCTTTAGCCATCAGTGTGACTAAGTGCCTTGTAAAAATGTAGTATCTACCCTTGTCTGTGCAAGAGGAAAGAAAATAGGATAGGGTCTTGTGATGAAAACTCAGGACAAGCAGAATTTCTCCCTGGTTCTGCCATTAACTTCTCTGTTGTCCCTCACTGAAGCCTTTTGGGGGCACTGTGCCTTGGTTTCCTATCTGGTTTGCAAAGTCACAGAGCTGGCACTTGCCTGCTGCAGGAGGTGCTGCACAAGCTCAGACAAAACTCATCCGATTCTATGGGGATGAGTTCTTAGAGACCCTTCTGCATTAGAGCTTTTTCTTCCCTTTCAGTCAAGTCTAACATCAAGGTGAAAGAGCCACCACTGGCCTTTCACTGTATTTGCTTTGTTTACTCATGAGCCTTTCGAGGTCCTCACTATACCTCGGAAGAACGCCACTGGCATGTGTTTTCTTTGTCTCGTGTGGGGCTCGGGAGCTCTTCTCATCTAACGCGCCGTTATTCCAAGAGGCCAGATTTCCTGGGCTGTATTCTGGGATTTCTAAATAAAACATCGCAGGTCTCTGCGGAGCCTTTTAGTCTTCTCTAGCCTCATGAAACACACCCAAGAGGCACTCCCTCTTGTTAGCACCACTGTTACTACCGAATAAAACCTTCATGCCCACATTTATGAAGGCTACCACTGGATTCTCTCATCGGCTTTACCCCGTAAAGCTGCAGCCTTTCTCTGCAGCAGTGAATTATTTATATCTTGTTGTGGGGGGTGTGGGTTTGTGGTCTTTTTCTCATGCTGGACTGCACTGTGGTGTTCTCTTAACTCATGAGTGGTTTGCCACTCAAAAAAAAGAAGAGACTTAAAAGCATAGCACTGTTACAAATAGGATCAAAGTCTTAGCCCAGCATCCTGGTTGGTTTGCCCCTTTCAAAACACTTGAACACAGAGACAATATGCTATCTGTGATTTGATCCTACCTATTCTGGGGCTTTGTGTACTTTCCTTGTTCACATATCACATTTCAATGATGCCAGCCCGGCGTGTTATTTATAAAGCTATTCAACCACCTTCCTTTAAAGTGTGTATTTTAATAGGTGCCAACATCAGACGAGCTGAGCCCAGGCACCCTGGTGATGCCAACAAGTGCAGAAACATATCAAATATAGGTCTTGGTTTAAATATATACTAAACTCCATAATATTTGACTTCCGTATGAACATTAAGAGCAGGTTTTGCATTGACCTCAGAGGACCAGTTTAAGGACTTTGGGTCACAAAACCTTCTTCCCTAATTCTACATGCAAGATAAGTGGGAGGGCTGGAGCAGAGAACTCACTTTTCTTAACGGTGTGCAGTCATTTCCAAACCATATGTTACTAACTTTTCTGAGTCAGAAGAATTAATTTGTATTCCACTTAGGTATATTTATTGCGCTTCCCAAATTACCTCAGAATCTGTAGATCAATGCTCATGTATATATGTATACACACACATATATATATATATATACAGTTGAGAACAGCTCACTGTTAAAAGGTCACAGCCAGCTGGAGAGGCTGCAACACAGTGACATAAAGTACATCCACCTCCTCTTGAGACCAGGAAAATCACAAGATTGTCCAACCAGTTTCCATTCTGGCCTGGGATTTTGAGCCACCTTCTTGCAGAGGGTTCCTCACTGCTTTTTCCTCCCTCCCATCCTAGTGGCTTTTGCATCCTCACCAGCCAAAACTCAGAGCTCATCATTGCCTGCATCCACTTGTGCACTTAAGGAATTGAGCACTCAGGAGCGCACAGATTGGTACCAGCACTGTTAGCCCATGGCTTTTTCTTTGTTGCTACAGACTCCAGATCAAGAGGATGTTTCCATTCTGGTTTGCTTTTGAATGGAAGTCTGCTCTGTCAACAGATTTGGCCAGGTTGGACACAGGGGCTTGGAGCAACCTGCTCTAGTGGAAGGTGTCCCTGCCCGTGGAAGGGGGCTGGAACTGGATGAGCTTGGAGGTCCCTTCCAACACAAGCCTTTCTATGATACGATTCTATGAAAAAAGTGGGTGAAGAGCCAGAAATGATCATTTAGATCATCATCCCCTGTTAGAGGTAACAATTCCCAATTCCTGTGAGTGACTAGTCTGGGGAGTCACTATGTAGCAGACAATTTTAACTCAAGATAGAGAAATTTTAGTGAAATTTCCATATAAGGATAGAAAAGGGAGGAAGGTGAGACCTAATCCATGCTACGATTAGTAGGACAAGTGGCCATGTCCTTTCTGTAGCTACACTTCTAGTGAGACAAGAACAGTTTGTGCCATTGGAAAACCTGCTCTTATGTCTTTGCAAAACAATTTGGCTACTCTAAGGAAAAAGCACATTGGATCATTTCTGATCTGTGCTTTGTTTCCAGGAGTCATTGCCCGCTGACCAGAGGTAGGTGAGAACTACCAGGGTCATTTTTCTCCCTCCGCCCCACACAGCACATAAGGCATCTTGCAGAACGCAGCCTTTGGCTCTTAGGGAAGACAAACTGCAGCCTCATTCTACAGAAGAAAACTTCTTGAAGCATCTCAGAGGAATAAAAATGGTATCATGAACCCTGCAGGGGAAAAAACATACTTCTTTCAGACTTCACTATATAACTGCCATCCTACAGTGCACTTTCCTGGCATGCCAGATTACATCGTGTAGTAGATGGAGCTTTATGTTAAATTATGCACTGCAAGGGAAGAGGATAGGAGCACTGAACACAGCGGTAGGCATTATTGGATTTACTTTATTGCCTATTGTATAGATTGGAAGTAACTTAGAAGCTCGTAACTCCTCAAAGAGAGGAAATTTTGCCACCCACACATTGAAAATTCTGGTGGGAAACTTGCTCTCATTTCACAAACAAGTGGTTAAAATGACTGTTGCCTTCGCTGCCTAAGACCAAAACTCAGAGACCTCGAATGTCCTTTCAAAAGTCATGAAACTCACTTTATAATCATGGGACTTGAACATAATGAGAATACAGATTGCCTCTTCTTTTTTACCTTGTGATTTTTGAGCTTGCCAAGCATGTATTTTCTGTCTTTCTCCTGCTAACCAACAAAAAACTCCTACAAAGTCAGGCAACTGAAGGAAGTGCTGAAGTTTTAAGAAATCATTGCTTAGACTAAGATTTTCAGGAGCGCTGTGAAGTTTAAAGCACTGTCTTATCTCATGCATAGGAGCTGCTGGCCTGGAGCAGGAGGAGAGCGACAGGGACATATAGAAGAGATGCATTAGCTGCCAGAAATTACTCTTCTGTGTTACAGCTGGCAAATATCGACATGGTGTTAGCTATAAGGTACCCAGTAAAAGTGGAGAAATGAATCCTTTTAATACTGGACCATTAGGAAACTGATGGGAAAGGAAAGGAGAAAGTTTGCCTGTCTACCTTAAAAGCATGAGCTAAAGCCACTGTTCGACCACAGAGTCACAGAATGGTTTGGGTTGGAAGGGTCCTTAAAGCTCATCTAGTTTCAATCCCCTGCTACAGGCAGGGACCCCTTCCACTAGACCAGGTTGCTCCAAGCCCCTGTGTCCAGCCTGGCCTTGAGCACTGTCAGGGATGGGGCAGCTACAAATTTTAAGGATATAAAATACTAAATAAAGTTAAAAAGCTCTAATTCCCTTAGTACGACAAAACTGGTGTTTGGGTGTACACATGAAAGCACACACTTTTGCTTTAAGTGTCTCATGGGAAAAGGCATATATTGACTAAAATCTAGTGGAGGCTTGGCTCAGTGGCTAAGGTTACACATGCCCAACTCTCTTCCATGTTGTATCCTCTGAATCCCAATTGCTCTTTTCAGTGGTATTTCACATATGGAATTACCAGTTTCTCAGCATTGATGAAGCCAAATTGAGCAGTATCATTATCTTCTTTTTACATACCAGGGCCCAGTCCTGCTTCCCACAAGATAATACCCACTGGTGCCGGAGGCTCAGAGCAGGACCCTGCATGAGGCTGCTGTGTGTCTGCTGTGCAGTTTGTGCTGCCAGGCCATCACAACATATATTTACAGCTAAATTTAGATATGAAATTGTACCTTGACATATACATGAAAACCTTTCTGTTTCTGTTAGTTTTGAGCTCACTGTTTGGATCATGTTCCGTTATAACAAGTTAAGTCTCACAGACAAGGTATTTACTTGATCCTTGACAGTTTGCGTTAGTTCAGGCAGCACAGGTAGCTTGTAAACTGAAGGGATTGCGAAGCCTTGAAGAAGAGACAAGCCAACTGCCAAGCACAAAGCCAAACTCCTGATGTTTTGTTTCTCCTGATCAGAAAATGTGCTTTTATATTTGATTCTGACTTTGTGGGTTTTGAGAACAATGAAGAGAAACAAATCACAAGCACGTGCTAGATGGTTTGGTAAACTCCCAGCTTCACTGTCGCACACATAGAATCATAGAATCCCAGACTGGTTTGTGTTGGAAGGGACCTTAAAGCTCCTCCAGCTCCAACCCCTGCCACGAGCAGGGACACCTTCCACTAGAGCAGGTTGCTCCAAGCCCCTGTGTCCAACCTGGCCTTGAACACTGCCAGGGATGGGGCAGCCACAGCTTCTCTGGGCACCCTGTGCCAGCGCCTCAGCACCCTCACCCTAAAGAATGTCTTCCTTATATCTCCCCTAAACTGTCATATCACTACATGCCATTGTAAAAAGTCCCTCTCCAGACTTCTTGGTGTTTGAATAGCTTGAACAGATCTCATCAGTTTGCTGCATGACATTTTACTCAACCCAAGGATACTGAGAGAGTTCTTCCAGTTTTCAGGAACTTTCCTCTCTGTTACTTGTTTGTTTTGCCTCGGAAAAGACACTGCTTTTCCCATGCTTTCAAGGCGAAATACATTGATCACATCCATGTGGTTCCTGACCCAGACTGCGGCGCACAGGCTAAACCCAAGTGGCTGGTAACGATGAGCTGTACATTAAGCCAGACCATAAAAACAAGACAACAAAACCCCCACCAGAACCCCCACTCCACAACAGAGAGTCTTCGAGGCTCACGCTGCTTTTGCCATTTAATTTGCCACTGGATAATTAGAGCCTCCTACGACGATTTTCACTTTGCAGAGAGGGAGATGGAGACCCTTCAGCACACTCTTCCTTAGCGCATAAGGGGTTTCTCTCCAGGAGCTGTTTTCTTGCCAGCATGAGGTGCAAGGGTTGGCAATTGGCCACAGCAGAGGCAAAGAGCACTTTTACCCCTGGGTATAGCTGTGTTTCTGCCTCCAATTTTTTTCATGTGAGATAAGCTTATTTGTTTGTACATTAGAAAAATACATTACAGAGGCTTGAAGTGGTTGGAGAAGGGATTGTTTGTGATGTTTGTGGCCATATGAGATTTCATACCCATTGCAGTGAAGGCTCATTTTTTTCCCATGGATTTCTGTAAGTCTTGAATTTAGCCCTTTATTTTGTGGGCTAAATTCACACTGGAATGAAAACAAATATATTTTCCTATATTGTGACATGTTACAAAGATTGTTATTTTTAGGGAATTTTGTCTCTTTACTCTGGTGAGTGGCAGGTTTAATTCCAAAATATCCTATTTCTGAATTACAGTGAGGGACATACATAAGCCTGAACACCTAGACATGAATATAGAGATGGATCAGAGCAATGCCACCAGCTTTTATGTTTCTGTGTATAGAAATAACTCTTTGCAATAAGAGTTAATTTCTTTTAACCTATTTTGTGTTGGACACAAGCAAGAGATGGCCAAAGAGAGATCTGTACATGCAGTACACTGAACTACCCTTGCTCTTAGCTTGTGGTTATTTTAATTCACTTGATGAGATTTATTTCCAATCCTATTTAATATATTACATACATATTATATGTAATACAATATATTACATCAAGTATTACATTCACTTCTTACCTAATGAACTGGCTAACGTTATTATTGTTAAAGTCCTTACACTGCATGAGTCTTGCAGATCTCTTCTCTGCTACTTTATTTTGGACTAGGTTTTGCTGTATGTATCCCCATTTTATGCCAGCGATCCGAGTAGAAAATATGAATTTCATAATCCAACCTCACCCATGTATAGAATCATAGAATCATAGAATGGTTTGGGTTGGAAAGGATCTTAAGATCATCCAGTTCCAACCCCCTGCCATGGGCAGGGACACCTCACGCTAGACCATGTCACCCAAGGCTCTGTCCAACCTGGCCTTGAACACTGCCAGGGATGGAGCATTCACCACTTCCTTGGACAAACCATTCCAGTGCCTTTCCACCCTCACTGAGAAGAGCTTCTTCCTTATATCCAACCTGAGCTTCCCCTGTTTCAGTTTGAACGCATCACCCCTTGTCCTATCACTACAGTCCCTGATGCAGTCCCTCTTCAGCGTCCTTGTAGCCCACTTCAGACACTGGAAGGCTGCTATATACCTATAGATCTCACCTTGTGTGTTACAATAAATTAATCCTTCCTGGTGACTATATTTCTCTATGGACACAAATGAAAACCAGTTCCTAAGTAGCAACAGTAATTTTTAGAAGAAATTCCTTTAAATCCCCAAAGCTGCCTGGAGATGCCGATGGCATTTTTGTGGTAGATAAACCTCTGCATTTTTCTGTGGCTCCCAATAACTCTCAAATATACCACACTTATAAAGTGGAATAATCTGTGTGTGTGTTGGAGGTACGGCAATATAGAAAGTGTTACCCTGGTTTCGAGTCTGTGCCAGCAATGGATTAAACCCAGTTTTTATACTTAAATCCGAGAATTAGATTTCTCTGTAAAACTTGGCACAGGCATCTAATGATTTCTCAAAGCCATGGTACACTCTAGTCACAGCATTTCTACATTCTGGCTGTGGTCAGATGCTGATAAAAGATTCTGGGACCTCGGGCTCCTCGCAGACAAACTCGGTGTAGAAACCTGCACTACATTAGATACTGAGAAAGAAGCTTTTATTTCATGTATTTCTTTGAAAGCTACTTTCTGCATGCTGGAGAGAGAAGCAGTTCCAGGCTACTCAATGTAAAAGGGTCAGCCTGTGGATCTGATGGGAGCCAAACATTCTTGTTGTCTCTAAAACCAGCTCATGGGGTGGGTCTGTGGTGTTGAGGACTGCTTCCCTGCATAGAGTGCACACAGGAGGCCGTTTGGAGTGGAACATCCAAAGATGGATGAGATTCTAGGAAGAGATTCTGTAAAGTGAGGGTGCTGAGGCGCTGGCACAGGGTGCCCAGAGAAGCTGTGGCTGCCCCATCCCTGGCAGTGTTCAAGGCCAGGTTGGACACAGGGGCTTGGAGCAACCTGCTCCAGTGGAAGGTGTCCCTGCCTGTGGCAGGGGTTGGAACTGGATGAGCTTTAAGGTCCCTTCCAACCCAAACCATTCTATGATTCTATGCACATCATGACAAGACTCAGCTGTAATGTGGCAGGCGTGCCAGGGAGGTGCAAAGTGTGGGTAGGCTCTTGTGAGCCATGCAGGGCTTCAGGTCTTCTCTGTCCCAGATGCATGAGGAGCCAATCTATGGGCCAGTCCACATCAGTAAGCACTGGGATACAGGCATCCCTCCCTGGAGTCTAATAGAAAGATATCCCATCCACAGTGGGGTGTCAGCTGAAATAGATGTAGCTTTGCTCAGGATTCCAGGCATCAGAAACACTGGACACTGCCCCTGTACTCCAAAGTAGGAGCTGCAAACTGCCCACGTCTCTGACAAGCTTGTTGAACATGGACACCCACCCAACCAGCCAAATACCAGCATTGAACAGCTCCCTCTGTCTCACCTGCTTTGTGCATCATGTTTTATTTTTATAACTAGAATTTACAGTCTCACCCTGCAGCACCCACAGAAGTGCACAAACATATAGGAAGGAATCACATTTACTGCAGTGGTACTAACTTCAGTAAATGGAGACAACAACTGCCTTTCCTCCCCCTGGCTGTCCATCTCCTGGCAAGGAAAGGAAGGACAGCCCTGCTAAAGGAGAAAGTCACATGAAGCAGCACAAATAGCAGCAACTCACACAAAGAACAGACTCAACCAGCTGGGTAAGGGACCTGGTGGGAGTGATATACCCACCGTGCTGCCAATTATAATGTAACCCAACTGCATTGTGATGGAAAATACACTTCCCC
>NW_009918802.1:56556-83867 GCF_000696875.1 Nestor notabilis
AGCTACTCTGGTAATAGGCAATTTCTCTTAATAACAGTGTGAAAGAAAATACTCTCATGGAAGTGGTGTATAGCAATTGACTGTGTCTCCATCACTCTGTCTCAGCTGTTGATAAGGTTACCAAGAGGATGTGACTGCTGTAAGTATCATTTAAACCAACAATGTCGTATTCACTTGAGGAGACAGGAGCACGGTGCAGCCCGAACAAGACAAGTAGGCAGAAAGCAGTGCAGGAAATCAACTTTTAATGGGGCCACCATGACTCTGGTGCACTATACAATATGTCCTTTGTGTTTGCCCTCCCCAGGCCTTGGCACCTAGTGCACCCACAGTTGTTGCACCTTCATTTGCAGCGTCTCCAAACCTAGCAGCATCCAGTCGGACACTTCTGTCTGCGTTGATCTGCTACTCTTTGGGTGATTTCTATGTTCTTCTTTTGCTCCATGATGGGATCTTCAGGAATATTCTGGCCTTAGAGAGTATTTTCACTGTTTGACCTGCTTAATCAGAACCAGTTTTCAAACTCCTTTTTTATTAACTTGGGAAAAAAAAACAACCCCAAAAGAAGAGAAGCTTCAGACAAAGCTGATGGTAAACAGATGCTATTGAGCTAGCAGCACTTGGTTCTCTAGGTACTCAAACACAGGGATGGGTCTGAAAAGAACAAAACCTTCCCAGCACTTGTTTTAATGAGCAGGCTTTCTTGCATTTGATCATCTGTTTTCTCAGAGGAAAATGTTCAGAAGGCTTGCGATTAGCCAGAGGCGATTCTATACCCGATACAACACAGACGTGGGGGAGTGAATTGCTGATGCTCCATGTCAAACAATCCCATTCCCCCTCCTTTCCCCATCCTCAACTACTGTTGCAGCTGCAGCCAGCCACTGGATGTACAACCTGGAATTGTATGATCAAAATAATTGAGGAACAATAACGTCTGTAGCTGAGCAAACCCCGGCAGCTTGCAGAGCCTGTCAATCTCCACACTTACAAGCCCCAGTCTATTTTCACCACCATAGGCTGCCAGGTTAATTAAATGGGACTCCTTGTGGTGTCAGGAAGCAAGTCGAGCAGCAAGTGTTCACCGAAACGGGCTTTAAAGTGAACAGTGTATGAGAAAAGGAAGAAATTTCCTCTGCACACATGTTTTGCTACGTTTCTTGGGAGATCTGTCATGCCTTGGCTGCTGCTCAGTCCCTTCCTAAATGGTTGTCCTAGTTAGCTTGTATTCATCACATCCAGGGATGCTGGGGTGAATCCCCAGCTCAAAGGGTGTTGTCATCACCACCACTCCCTGACAAAAAGCCTGGTCCGGGCTGAACACCTTCAGCTTCCATGTCAGTCAGGATTAAACCCTAAATGGTTTTATGTTACTGCGTTTCCTCCTTTTGTGGCTCATGAAACTCACTCTTCCTTTAATGCAGAAGCAGCAGCATCCTTCTTCTTTGTGCCTGGAGCTAATGCGTGATTGCCACAATTAAGGCAGCAGTATGACATCCGACTGCTGTATTTTCCACATTGTGGTGGGAATGCTGCAGGGGTTTCCTAGACTTGGTATCAGGAAAACAAAAATGGCCATTTTCAGCAGTTCCCATTTCCTCCCAGAGTATCTCCTCACCTTGGCTCCTCCAGGAACTCAGAGCACTGACACAACAAGTAGTTGCCTGTTATTAATCACATCAATTTTAACTGCTTGCTTTAGCTCAACTGTTAACACTTATCTAGACTGTGTCACCCACTGATGATATTCCCCCCAAATTAAGGCACATCCATCCTTCCTTGAGTATTTTTCACACCACGTTCCAGTAGTTAGAAGAAGGGAATGAATATAAACTTATTTAGGGCATCTTTCAAGTATATTTAACCTGCAAAGCTATGTAAAAGAGCAGTGGGTTACCTGTTTCATCACTAAAATTGTTCAATGAATTCAGAGTGATGATAGGGAAAAGGCACAGATTTTTTCAGACTCAAGGTTAAGCTGCAGGAGTGTCTATTGAGGTGGGAGGTAAATCTGATGGCTGAATTGAGCAGATTGGGTGTGAATGGCTCTAATCCACCTCTGTTCATCTTTAATACAGAGTTATTCTGGTGGAATTGCTGTTGCCTGGACAGGCACCTTTGCACTGCAGAGCTGAACCTCACTTACTGTATCATGATCTCTACAATACTCTTTAAGGGTCACTTGTCCATAAAGCAAACAAGTTCCAAGGGTGCATTTTAAAAGGTCATCTTGATTCTTACCACATTTAGAGTGGATTCCCTGTTCCCTCCCGTAACCTCCATCTCTGACTTCCCTAGAAAACCTCTTTTCTATATTAATATTTAGACTATTTGTCTGGATATCAGGATATCAATAACTGCTCTTCTCATTTACTGCATAGAACCACTTTCTGCTACTAAGCAGACAGTAAACAAAATCCACCTTTTCTTCTCCCATGGAAAAATAAATCTCATGGAAAATGATGGCTTCTGTATGGGTTTCTGAGAAGTCTCACTCAATTTAGAACAAAAAAGATCTAATTCTCTGTCGTGTTTTGTGTGAGTTCAGAGTTATTCCTGTGAAACCCTTTGGCATAATTCCTGTTCACCCATTTTACACTTTCCATAAGAGCTGTAATACCATATATGTGCAAGAAAGAAAGCCCTGGCTGGGTTTAATGCTTCATTCCTTTCAAAGTAAGTAGAGAGGCTCAGCAGAAATGGCTATCAGACCCCAAGTATCAATGACCATTCTTTATGCTAATCTTTCCATTTCCTGCTATTACCAGTTCCAGGGTCAGCAGTTAAAAAAAAATAATCCTGAACTATTGTAAAATCATCTGTCATTTTATTTTCTCCCCCAAGTCTCTTAAAGAGTGTCTGCAATGAATTACCTCCGTGTCTGAAATGAATTACTGCTCCATCCCACACAAACACACCATCATTACCTGCCCCAAGCAAGGTCTGGAACTATATTGCTCTTGTATGTTAAACAATAGTCAGGCAATGGTGAGATGCAATTGATTATGTGAAACGTTAGAAAGCTTTAGTAAATCAGCTTTTCTGAAGTCATTGGGCTTTAGGTGTAGCTGGTTTTGGTTTAAAAGTTTTTCCTTCTCTCTTTCTCTCTTTCTCTTTCTTTCTTTCTCTCCCTTTTCCTTTCCCTTTCTCTCTCCCCTCACTTTATCCCTCTCTCTCTCTCTTACCTTTCCTCCCTTATATCCTTCCCTCCATCCTTCCCTTCTTTTTTTCCTTCTTTGAAAATTATCTTGATGTTGACATAGCAACAAGGAAACTGCCCAAGTCTTTGAGAGCCATGCCCTGTCATTCCTGAGACCGAAAGATTCCTCTTGGCTCACCAAAGCCAGACTCACATTATAGACAGGAATAAACTCTTTGTCTTGAAGCCAAATCAGAGCCTCACTCCCATCGCTTTTACTGGAAACAGTTGCTTCATTCCTCAGATTCTTAGAAACGTTCATTTCATTTTCAGCCTCAAAATTATTCACACCACTTTACACTAATTTACTCCAGTGCCAAGAATCTCTTTTAGCTCAGTTGTTTTTCTCTCTCCAGTGTTTACCCGCTTGAAATACTGCATATTCCCTGTCTGCCTTCTTTTTCCTCTATGAGGCAAAGCAAGTTAGCTTAGCAGGTAGTTCTCTTCCTTGGGTTTTTGTTTCTTTCTTACTTTAGGAGTACCCTATTGTCATTTAATTTTATTTGTTTAGGAGCAAATTTACCTAAATCAGAGTAAGCCCATCGTGGCTTGTCATTATAGTAACACCACATTGGTGAAACTGTATTGTAGAGGTAGTGCTCCCCACTATACTGCAATTAAAATACCCCTAAACTACTAATTGGAATTAAAGTGCTCCTAAACTACTAATTGCAACTAAAATGCTCTTTTCTATAAGAACAGCCAGCCTGTTAAGTGTCAAAACAGTTTAGGCAAACCAGAATGTACCTTCAATGTTCAGCATGTAGCTCACTAAAGAAGATGAGATTCAGGTTTATGTCCCATTTTAAACCAACCTTCAGTGCAGCCAGATCCCATTATACAAGCCATAAATAACATCCATACATTTCCATTTCTTAATCAAATCCCATGTATACTGATGTTGACACAACTCCTTGTGTCCCACTGATGCAGAGTTTGCCACCTTTCACAGAGATCACAGTGGAAATGGGCTTAACGTGGGGTTTCCTTTTAATGCAGTAGTGCCCAGGCACTTTTTTCTCTCTGTTTTGGGTCCTGTTTCATTTCTCTGCTCAGGTGTTGCTTTTATTTAGAGGTATCAAGTTAGTTTGAGGAGAAAATATGCTGGAGCATAGTATAAATGAGAATAATCTGTCCTAGAGCTGCTGTATGAGGCACATAAGAAGAATTGAAGGCTGAACTGTGCTGGTGTTACTTCCACTCCAGTACAGGCAAAGAATGCATGGAAATGAAAGCAGAATGCAGAGTGGGGCAATGTTTTGTACTGCAGCACCTTTATGAACAACACAAATGAGAAAGTCAGTGGAGTTGCTGCATTGTATCAGTGTAATAGAGGCGAGGATCCAGAGCAGCAGCACTGTATCTGTTACTGGGAAATAACAGCTACATGCAAAGGAAGAATCAGAATCACAGAATGGGTTGGGTTGGAAGGGACCTTGAAAATCATCTAGCTCCAGCCTAGATTTGCAGCGTGGTCTTCTCTATACTATGATGTTTCTATGTCCTACTTGCATCTCTAGTGCAGCTCAATAAAGAGCTTGGAGAGTGGTTATTTGTGTCATCTGCTATTTGACCAGCTGATAAGAAAATAGGTGGAAGTCCTGATCCAAAGGCAGATCCAGAATTCTTCTGAATGTTTCCAAGTTTTCCGTGGGCTTTATCCTCAACCCACACGCAAGGAAAGGAAATTGTCCCCATCCCTGTACCTGAAGCACACTGTGCAGTGAGATGAGGGGACTTGCCAAGGTTTGGAACAGAAAAGGATGTGAATTCACTGCTTTTGGGGCATTGCTTGAACAACAGACAGAAATGTCCCCTGGAACATCCTAAGACAGACACTTCTCCAAGCATCCAGCCACTGATGGACTTTATGCAAAGGAGGTGATGGCACCAGCAGTGTTGAAAACACAAAATGCTCTCATTAGAACAGAGAAGCTCTTTGCTGAGTGTAGCTGCTTCGCTGTGTGTGTAAAGGAGCAGAGCTGTTGGGTGATGCTGGTCCTGCATGGGATGAATGTAACAGATCTTCTCAATCATTACCCAGAAAGAATAATTATGCCTTAAGAGGAAAAGCCTGAAAGAAACACTGAGCGGTGCAGGGGTTGTGCAGGGTTATCATATCAAGTATCTTCACTGGTGTATTTCTAAGCCAGGGAAAAGCCTTTCATACAGCTGTGGCTGAGCCCTCGCTTTATAACTGAACCTTAGATTTCATCAGTGATTTATCAGTGATAAATAGAGTGTCTCCCAAAGAGTTCTGTTAAACCTCTAAGCGCCAGGAACTGCATCAGATCAGCAAACACGAACAAGAAGCAGGGTCTTGTCCACAGAGCGGTGAATTACTTGGCAAGGGCTCAATCGCTTGGGATGATTCCAGTGCTTTGAGCAGCAGAGGAGCAACGATGCTCTCTGCTTCCAGCCCGCACACCCCATGCAGTGCTTAGCACCTTCCTCTTTCCAATCAGTTCCCAAGGCTGCTTCAGCACCCTACTACAAACCCTGCCTTCATTATTTACAGTTTGCAAGAGAAAAAGCTCTGTAAAACAGCCACTGGGGAGTAAGGGATTTTTATGGCTGGCTGCAGATTATGTTTTTTATGCTCTTTATCATCCCTTTTTATTGCCACCTCCTCACACTGCTCCAGAGCACGTCTGTTTGTCTGTTTACTTTAGGTTTATTAATCTTGCACCACATAAATGTGCATTCACCAAAGGGGTAGTCACAAACCCGTTTCCTTGGCTGGAGCTGACAGTGATCTGGCCCCTACCCAAAATGTCCATCCTGGCCCATTTACAGCACCCTGTGGCCAGTGTTCAGATGTGCCATTGGCCACGGCTCTCAGCAGCTCTCATCTCAATAATGCAGCCCAGCAGCGAGTCAAGAGGCTGCCGACATGGTCGGTGCCCATCATGAGGTATTTTGGAGGACATGGGCACAGAGTCAAACCTCAGTGAATGGGTAGAGCTGGATGAGTGAGCACCGTGCAGCTGGGGCACTGTTACCTTTGCTCACTCCCTACAAAACAGGGGATTTTAGCATAAAGAAGGAATTGCAAAGCAATGTTTTTCATCTCACAATTAGGAGCGTGCCTTTAGACAGGCGCAGGCTTGCCAAGGGGCAGATATCATGAGTGCGTTTCTGTCTCTCTCAGCATCATACCTCCCGTATGGAGACAGGCTGAAGAAGTGGGGGCTGTTCAGCCTGGAGAAGAGAATCTTCGTGGAGACCTCAGAGCAGCTTCAGTGTCTGAAGGGGGCTACAAGGATGCTGGAGAGGGACTCTTCATGAAGGACTGGTGTGATAGGACAAGGGGTGATGGGTTCAAACTGAAACAGGGGAAGTTCAGGTTAGATGTAAGAAGTTTTTACTGTGAGGGTGCTGAGGCGCTGGCACAGGGTGCCCAGAGAAGTGGTGAATGCTCCATCCCTGGCAGTGTTCAAGGCCAGGTTGGACAGAGACTTGGGTGACATGGTCTAGTGTGAGGTGTCCCTGCCCGTGGCAGGGGATTGGAACTGAATGATCTTAAGGTCCTTTCCAACACAAACTATTCTATGATTCTGTGATCTATGATCATCCAATGCACAATAACACTTCTGCATCACACAACGCAGTCCCGTCAAGCCACACAGACCTGCACCTGCCCTTCTGAGTTACAGTGGCTCACCTGATGCCACACTATGAAGCCACCATAACTCAGCTGCATTTGACTGTGTGTCCTTTCCTAGAGAGAGTCCTACAGTCACTGTGGATGCATTCCCCAAAGCGGTCATTTTTTCTTTATGAATGGCATGAGTCATTAAGGCTGCTGCATTTCAGAGGGACTCTTGTCCTCATTCTCCCATGCAGACTTCTGACTGATGCTAACAAGAACAGGATGGTTAAGAAAATCTTTGAGAATCATAAAACCAACCAGGTTGGAAAAGAGCTTTAAGCTCATCAAGTCCAACCATTCCCAGCACTGCCAAGGCCACCACTAACCCCTGGCACTGAGGCCTCGGCTCCACGGGCTGTGAACACTTGCAGGGACGGTGGCTCCAGCCCTGCCCTGGGCAGCCTGTTCCAATGCCTGAGCACCCTCTGGGCAAGGAATTGTTCCTCAGCTCCAGCTAAACCTGCCCTGGGGCAGCTTGAGGCCGTTTCCTCTTGCCCCATCCCTTATTCCTTTGGAGCAGAGACCAGCCCCCTCCTGGCTCCATCCTCCTGTCAGGCAGTTGGAGAGAGCGATAAGGTCCCCCCTGAGCCTTCTCTTCTCCACACTAAACCCCCCTCAGGTCCCTCAACCATTCCTCAGAAGGACAAAGGAGTGTTTGCACTCGGGAAAAAAGCTGGATTTGGAGACAAAGGAGTATGTTATTGGGAAGCTCTTTTCAAGCTCAGCAAATCACTTTCTCACTGAAGCACAGGCCTGTGGTTACTCCATGGCAGTACTGCGGATATTGAGTTTGGGACATCCTCACTAAATCTACTTAGACTACAGTAAGGTGAAGGTACTTCCAGTAGTTTTGTACAACAGCAGTATCCTCAGAATTGTCTGCTCTTTCTGCCTTAATCAATAAAGGCCATTAGAAGCTCACTTTTCTGCTAATACTACTCTGAATACATCTTGTTGGGAGGTATTTTTTATGACATTAGAAGACACAGTGCATTGATTTCTCCTGAGAGATACGGCTTAGGGTTTTTCTCATCCCATCACATAACACAATTTCCTTGCCACGTTTCTAACTGCTGGGACTTAACATTCACAGTCAATGAAACACCTTACTAGGTATTAAACCTTTTTTTTATAGGGAAACAAAAGCAAATGCCTTTAAAATCTTTATATAGATTTATACAGCTGGTATGAGGATATTTAGCCATCATATTCATTTATATATAGCAAATACCACCATTGCTTAACTATTGTTCTTTAAACAGAATGGGTCCTAAATGTTCTCCTACAGAGACTCCTGGAGTAAATCTGACTATACATTGCATACATGGTACTTTCAAATCCCTTGTCCTTCTGTAGCAAGCTGGGCAGCATTTCTGAGAGGATGAATGCAGATCACAGGACTCAAACAACCCTTTGCCAACAAAGCTCTGAGATCTGGAGTGCTCTGGCAGGTTCTTAACTCCTGTCTTCCTACTGTGGGATTGACAAAGTAGTCCACAAACCAACATAATGTGCCATCACAGACAGTTTAATTCAAAATCACAAACTTATTTAATTAAAAAACAGAAACAGAGTGGTTGAGGTTGGAAGCAACCTCTGCAGATCATCTGGTCCAAGCCCCCAGAGCTGGTTACGCAGGACCATGACCAAGTGGCTTTTGAATATTTCCAAGGATGGAGACTCCACAAACTCACTGGGCAGCCTGTTCCATCACTTGGTCAACCGCCCAGGAAGAAAGTGTTTCCTTTCTTAACAGCTTCCAGAGAATATTGTCAGTCTTCTGAGACCTGTAGTTCCTCACACGTTTAAAACATAGCATCAGGGTTGAATCTGAATGTCAGAGAAGACTGTAAAAAAGGCATTACATTAAAGATTCTCAGGTCACTTAGAGGAGGATCCATCTCAGGCAGCTCTAGTCACGCAGAACTGAGTCATTAGATTCAAGCTGGTCCTCTAAGCAGTCCTGGTATCCAGCAGAAAGAAATCAGCATCTCTAGAGGGTGATTTACGCCACCAGAACACGTGCCTTGGGGAACAACTCACACTCCAAGGTTCTGCAGTATTTCTGTTCTTACTGTTACAGACTGTGTCTTGCTGCTGAGATTAGACAGCCAAAATCAAGTGCACAGGATGTCTCTCCTGACAGAGAGATGCTCTTTCTCTGACTGCTATTGGAAAAGGAGCTGATGCTGGTCACGGAAAGGGAACCTTCTTACTTGAGCTTAGGGGACTGGAGGGCTGAGCATCATCTGCTTGCTACTTTAAAAAAGAGACTGGGATCTCGGAGTGATGGACCAATGAACCTTCTTCAGTTTGCTAGAGTGGGAAATAATGTTTAGCAGTGTTCCAAAGATTACAGATAAGCCCCATGTTCAGGATGGGGACAGAAGTAAACATGCTTTTCCACTCTGCTAGTCTTTTCCAGTCTATTTTGAACTTAGCAAAAAAGAGGATAAAGAGTTGATTGTATTTAATGTGGACTTTGGAAAAAAGTCTCTGACAGAAGATATTAAGGAAAAGGAGTGTGAATGGTAAGTATTAATATGCTTTTACTGACATGGAAAAGCAGTGAAGAGAGAAGGTGACACAAAAGCAGTGACAGGGATAGAGGTGGTTAAGGAGGAAATGCAGAACCATCTCCAGTGCAGGGAACAACTGAACCATTGGGGATACACAGAGGTGAAAACATGCAGGTTGGAAGGTCAAGCACATTGATCTGGGGGATTTTAGGGGAGAATTGGTTGGTCACTGTGAACAACAGTTCAGGGAACTCCTGTGGTCAGTGCAGAACTGCATTTATGAATAGGAATACATTGCCTAATAGTGAAACTGGATTTTAAGCATGATACCACAACTAGCACAGCAGGGCATGGTGGCAGGAGCTTGGTAGGAATACAGTGACTGGTTGAGGACATTTAGAATCAGACCTTCAGAAATCAGATTTCAGTGCCAAAGTCATTATAGTCATTGAATAAAACAGAGCAGAATAAACCAGCTCTAAATAACTAACTCATTATCTATTGAAAGAAATAGAAGGGTTTTAGGGTGGAAGAAGTTAGGAAGATTGCAAAAGCAAGAGCAGTTAGTTTAAAGAAAAGGTGAACAAAAAGGTGTTTCATGGAAACATATTACTACAGAGAAGGTAAATTGGCAGCCTTATTTACTCCCACTCATAAAATCAAAACAAGAAGCAACCAGCTCAGCTGAAGGGCAGTAGGTTTAGAAGTGATAAAAGGCATATACATCTAAAGACAATTTAACCTGTAAAATTCACTGCAACACAGTATCATTAAGCTAAAACTTAATCAGATTTTAAGAAAGAGCAGGTATTTATATGGATAATGAATATAACCAGGGTCAGGTTGGACAGGAGTTAATAGAAATCCTTCAGGCTTCAAGCAAAAAAGCTCTATTTTGTGCCGGAGGTAAGGATGAGTCTTTCTCTATGGGAAGGTTGTTCCGTAATTGGTCAGGAAAGGTTTCTTACATTTTCCTGTGATGTACCAAAACATATAGTATTAGTCACTGTCAGAGAAAGAATACTGGATTATATGGACCATTGATCTGACCCAGCATGGCAATTTTTATGGTCCTGTGAGCAAAATCCAATGGATTTGCAAGGAAACCTTACAGAATAACAGCTTCAGTTTGAATTTTTCTTACTGCTACAGAGGCCATGAAAGAGCAACTGCATTTCTGGCAGTGACATATCTCTGCAGGCAGGCATAGTAGCAGTACAGGTATCTAATGCTTTTATGCCATTTGCTAAGGATTATACAGCAGTAATCTTTCCCATTAACACTTTGTCTCATACCGTGTTGAAGATCCCATAATCTTCTCCCTCCCTCCGCCCTCTCAACATGCACCAAAACACAAAATAAACACTGGGTGCATGGACTAAAACTTAATAACTGAGATTAATTATCAAAGTACAGATCTACTTCCTAATAATGTCTCATAACTTGTCATATCAGTTCTCCCTCCCTCTCTCCCTCCTTCCTTTCCTTCCTGCCTTCCCTCCTGCCTTCCTTCCGTTCCTCTTCCCTGCCTGCCTCCCTGCCTCTCCACCTTCCTTCCTCCATCCATCCTTCTGTTCTTGTTTTCCTTCCTTCCCCTCGTATTCCTTCCTTCCTTGTTTATTTTCCTTGTTTTCCTTATTTTCAACATTATTGATCCTCTGCTCCAAGGAAACACATGTCTCAGTCACTTCCAAGTCCCCCTCTTGCACTGCTGGTCAGTGACCATCTGCAGTGTTAGTGGGCTGTGAGATGAGCTATTATCAATCCATTTTCCTTCCATCTCAGGGAGACACTTTGACAGAATCCTCACAAAAGGTATGCCAGCACATTTTAGTTTGGCCTCTGAGTCTAAACTAAGCAAAACTGAGTCCTGTGCTCTGTTCCTTGGCACAAGGGCAGTAAAAGCAGTTGGGTGACCACTGCTTTAGGGATTGCTCGCCTGTTGTTAACAGAGCAGAGGCTGCCACCTTTCAGAAGAATATTACCTACCAGCAGGTACTTTTGCAGTGAGATGGGTCAGAACCAACGACTGTCTTTATTTCATTGTAAAGAAGTGAGCACACTCTGTGCATCAAGAGATAAATAAGAAAACTTCTGGAAAGCTGCATGAATGAAGGAGGATGGATTTGCCCCCAGGCCCCAGCCTTGGGAGCTGGGCTGACACTGTGGGGTCAGTCCATGACCACTGAGAGCCCAAATCACAGTGACATTAAGCAGGAAATTCATGTGGACTGGAGCTTGCACCCTCTTTGACTTTCCACGTGAGCACTGCCACAACGCGTTTATACTGAAACTTGGTAGAGATTCCTTGACATTACAAGCGTTGAAGGTGAACTTAATCCAGACAATATATTCCTTGCAGCATTTCATTTTTCCTAAGTACCAGCTTTCCTTTTACAGGATCTCATAAAAAGAAAACAATATGTTGCTCTCTTATAGACAACCTAAGAGCAGCAATTGGTGAAGCAGCCCCAGTGTCCAGAGCTACGTTATGTCTTTGATGTCTGGTTCTGCAGCAAAAGTATTTCAGCAGAGCAAGACATAATGGAAGCTTAAGAGCTTGTTAAAGAAGTGACTATTACAAAGAGCCATGCTCATTTTGACTCTATCAGAAACACAGGGAAAATGATTTCTCACTTTCCTGCAACTAGGAGGATCCCAGGGGGAATCTCAGATAAGACACCAACATTATAATATGTTTTATATATATGACACATATGACTTTAATATACAATATATATATTACATTGTCTATTCTCTAGAATACAGTATGTAGTATATAGTATGTAGTATATCGTATATAATTTAGAATACAGACTATAAAATACATAGAATCATAGAATCACAGAATGGTTTGGGTTGGAAAGGACCTTAAGATCAGCTAGTTCAAACCCCCTTGCCATGGGCAGGGACACCACACACTAGACCATGTCACCCAAGACTCCATCCAACTTGGCCTTGAACACTGCCAGGGATATAGATAAGATATTCCACCCCGCCAAGGTAAAGGGGTTTGAACTAGATGATCTTTAAGGTCCCTTCCAACCCAAACCATTCTATGATATGATTGTTGGTGATTACTCAGCCTTTTTTCATTGCAGTTTATAAATCCCTGAATAAGAACCAGTTTATAGTGGTTGTTCCAATCCTGCAAATGTGTCTTTACAAGACCTGGCTGTGCGAAGGACATCTATTTCCCCTTTATAGATGAGGCAAGTGAATCATAGGCGACTGGCGACTTGCACAAGTTCACTCTAAAAGGGTTTTGGTGCACTGAGGATGATACTGTAACAATACCAATAATAATTCAGTTGTCCTGGGTTCTGGGTCATAGCATGGAGATTTTTCCTATTCTTGCTCACCTCTTTTTATTTGGTTTCTACTTTATTTTCCTAGACGGAGCCTAATGTAGGTGAAAAAACTCTTCTTTCTTTGGGATCTAAAAACTTTCCAGTAATACTCATTCCTATCTGATATTTAATACATTTGTTCTGCTGTAATTGAGAACACAGTCAAACTGGAGGATAAATTCCAGAGATAACACTGCAACAGTTTGAGTGTTTTCCCCATTCTCTATCTTTACAACAGAGATAACCTTTTGCTTATTGAAATATAATTGCGTAGGGAGATAGTTGTTTTAAAGCAGAATTAACAATACCAGCAGAACATTTTGTAGGGACTTTCCATAATAACCTGGTTTTATGTCAGCTTCTCTAGAGCACAGCATCACTTGTGCTATAAATTTAATTGAAAATTGAAAACTGAACAACAGGAGATCATTCCTTTTCTTATAGCACATTGCTGGATTTATCTGCAGTACAGAAACTCCATTTAAGTGTCTGATTTCTTTGTAAGCAGTTACCCCACAGCAATATTAGAAAGGGATTCTCTCACACTTCCCTCACCCCATATATTGATATAGGAAGATATTGATATAGTGGTGACTGTGTATCAATGGATGTGGTATTGTGCCTTTATAGACGTTTAGAACGATCATAATACAGGCAGGATGTGCCAGTGAAATTATTTATTTGCAAGTCTTCAACCAACCCTTTCCCTGGTGAATTATTACATTACCTGAAGTATTAATATATTATTATTGTTAAATTTAAATGCTGGTGTAAAGTTGTTTTGCTTTACTGTATTGGAGAGCAGAATGTGACCCTCCATATTCCTCGTCCCCAAGGAAGTTTACACTCTGCTAATGCTGAGTTTCCACAAAAGTGTATTTGAAGCTGGAGAGCTGGAGAGGGACCTTCATCAGGGACCGTAGTGATAGGACAAGGGTGGTGGGTTCAAACTTAAATAGGTGAGATATAGGTTAGATCTAAGGCAGAAGCTCTTCCCTGTGAGGGTGCTGAGGTGCCCAGAGAAGCTGTGGCTGCCCCATCCCTGGCAGTGTTCAAGGCCAGGTTGGACACAGGGGCTTGGAGCAACCTGCTCTAGTGGAAGGTGCCCCTGCCCATGGCAGGGGTTGGAACTGGGTGAGCTTTAAGGTCCCTTCCAACACAAACTAGTCTGGGATTCTGTGATCTAATGACATACTTCTAATCCCTGAGTCTGCCCTCCAGAGCAAACCTGTGGGCTGTACTGACAGCAAACCTGCATTCAGAGCCATGGGCCTACTCATGGTCACCCTTTTGTGTTTGCAGGTTGCCAGTGTGCTCTCTACCTTTCATTCTCTAGTGGTGAAGTCTAGTGCAGACCTGCATGTGAGTTTTGTACATGTGAGGAACCCCCTTGCAGAGTACAATGATGGGATCCCAGCAGCATGATCCAAGGGCATGGTGTGGCTATCCAGGGTGAGGATTGCTATCTGCACCCACCTGCCTTCTGGATTGTAGCTGTGACTGGCACCCAGACAGCCTTTGACTGTACCATGGCGTGACTGAGTAGCAGCACCTACAAGGTCCACTTCTAAGCTCCCAGAAAAGGTGAGGTCCTGGTGCCCAAAATCCTAGAAATCCTTCCTCTCCTGGGAAGACCCTGTACCTTTCTAGCATGAGCTCTCCATCATCACTTACCCCAGCCTTTTCTCCATCCATCCCTTTAGCCAAAGGTCCAGCCACTTTCCTCTTCAGGAACTGCCCTCCTTGGGCTTTGTCCTGTCCTCCCTGCTCATGGTGGTGCTACCAACCTCTTGCCTACCAGGCCAGCAGCAATTCCTCCTGGAATTCCTCCTCTGGTGAGGAACTTTCGCGGACATCTTGTGTCTACTGAGGGCAGCGCTGCTGCTGAGTTTCCTCTGGCAGGGAAGATCCTAAGGGACAGGATAATAGTTAAATGATCATTTTTTGCCTCATTTTGAGCTTACCTATCTCAGTAATGCAGTGAGCAGCACAGCCAACAGAGACAGTGAACCATGATGCAGAAAGAGGAGCCAAGGAGAGCTCAGCCATGGCTTGGCATGGCCTCTTCTGCTACCAAAAACACACAATGCAGCTTTACCTTCAGGCTACCATCAGTTACCACGTGAGTAGGAGGTTTCTTATGTTCATTCTGGTCACTGAGGGTATTCAAGGGGCTGTGTCCCAATCCTTTGCAGTGGTGTTTTCTCTCCCAGTGCAGCATTATTCGGGATTGGGGGTTAGCTGTCAGTAGGCTGTTTGTGGGAGTTTATTTTCCTTTGAGTCAGGCATCACTAATCAGACCTAGCACTTCCTCCCAGGCTTTATTAAACAGGAATCCCTAATCCAGAAAACATTTCCAATATTAAGACTAATTGAGTGTCATAATGTCAGCCAAGGTAAATAAAGCACAAAAGGAAAGAAATAAGCTCTGGGAGTGGGATGTGCTTTATTGAACACACAGCTGCTACTCAGACCCACGGCTGTCACTCCGGGAGACATCATCCAGGAAACCTGATCAAACGAATCCCCACTGAACTGAGAAAGCAGAGCAACCCTTCAGGTGTCTTGGCTGTCACTTGAAAACCGGCTTGCAAGCCTCTGGGCTGACACTTGTGCTGGGAGGCAGCGACGGTTTGAAGCTCACAGGTACAGTCTTCTCTAAAGTTCAGAAGGAGCCAGATCAGATCCTGAAAGCTCTCCCCCGACTCCCTTGTTTTGCCTTGCAAAGGAGAGGAAGTTTCTTCAGGTTTATTGCTTCCCTTTTTATAAGACTTGGGTAAAATTAGAGTTATAGAATCATAGAGTGGTTCGGGTTGGAAAGGACCTAGGACCTAGTTCCAACTCCCTGCCATGGGCCGGGACACCTCACACTAGACCATGTCGCCCAAGGCTCCGTCCAGCCTGGCCTTGAACACTGCCAGGGATGGAGCATTTACCACTTCTTTGGGCGCCCTCTGCCAGTGCCTCAGCACCCTCACAGTAAAGAATTTCTTCCTTATATCCAGCCTGAACTTCCCCTGTTTGAACCCATCACCCCTTGTCCTATCACACCAGTCCCTGATGAAGATCCCCTCCCCAGCATCCTTGTAGGCAAGGATTCAGGCAAAACAAGCGTGATTTCCATCCCAGCCACAGCTGTGTTCTTTCAATCACTGGAGTTTAAAAACTCTGCTAATACGAGCGTTGACTTGTAGTGAGTACAAATGTCCTGTTTATCACATTTATTTTTCTTATGGATGCACGTTTAGTATTAAAAAGAGAAGAGATACCACATTTTTTGAGAAGTAAATTGCTTGAGAAATGTTATTTAGCTATTCTTACTTGAAGGAACTACAGCTATATGGAGCTTCAATCTGGCTTTTTCTGCCTTTCTTCATCTTAAAAATATCCTGTGCGGCACTATAAATAAGGAGCAGAAGGGAAAGTGATGCTTCATGCGGGAGGGGAAAAACAGCACTTGTTGTTCTTAATGATGTTCAAATACAAATCTTGAGAATGAATGAATGTCCCTCCATGCATTTCCAGACTGAATCCGTGGGGATCTGCGTTTCAGACCTTGGTGTCAGTGTGCATTACTGTGGGCTTTGAAAGATGCTCTTAAAATGTTTCTAAATAACCAAATGGAGCAAGTCTCTCCAGCGTGATAATCTGTGCTGTTACTACTGCAAGCTCTGGGGGCTGGGAGGGAGGTGAGGGAGCAGGGCTCTTCCAGCTGTGCCCCAGAAATCCTCTGCCACAGTAAGCAGTTAACATCAGATTCGATCTCTCACAGCATGGGGAAGGGAGATCACTGTGTAACATCTCCACTTGCTTGGGATGCGAAGTGCCTGCGCATACTGCATCCAAACAAGAGGGACGACTGCTTTTGGAGTCGGTGGCCAGAACAAATGGCATTAAGGTATTATGCAGGATGCTGTGGTAGAAAGGCTCTGACACAGCTCGGTAGCTGAGGAATGAGGTCAGGCTTTGTTTAAGCAACGTAGGAAGACTGGTGTATTTATTTCTCTATAACGAACACGAAACATGAGGCATGGCTTAAGGTCCTTTCCCACCCTAACTATTCTATGATTCTGTGTGGCACTAGGCTCTGCTGCTGATGTGCAAAAGACACAACTCATGGGAGGGAAAATCACACAAAGATACAGCATAAAGTGATGTAAACTTCAATAAACTCTTCAGAAACCTCCGTTTTGCCTGCCTGCCTTTCAGTGATGGCATTCAAACTAATGTTCTAGGGCCCTTTAAAGCCTTATTTCTAGGATGGCTCTTGCAAAATTCATGGCTGGCACTGCTCCGTGCCCTTATGACATGACAGTAACATCCATTTGTATCAGTTTGGCACCGTGCAAGTAGGTCACACGATTATGATGACGTTAAAATGAATCCTGCCTTCCTTTAAACGTTAGTGGAACAGTTACCAACTGATTAAGGAAAACATTAGCAAGTAGTGTTTTAATTGATTTGAATGCATGTGTGTGTTTTGTATTGGTTTAGTTGGAGGGCATTTTTAAACAAATAGCACTGTCGTTGTGAGCCTTAATTAGATAATAAATTAATAGATAAATGGATTAGAAAGTTCAGTATGGCTTTCACAATCGCTGCTAGCAGCATAAAAATGAGGTGCTGGGTATTAGCAGTGCTAATAAATGGCATAAGGAATGCACTTGGGGAGAATGATGATGTGGCAGCTGAGTGACTGGTGAGGACCATGGTCTCTCCTTTGCCCACACCTATTTTGGAAAACAAAGGTGCTCCTGTACTTCTTTAGGATAGATAACGGTGGTGCTGATGTGGAAGGGTAAATATGTCAGCTCCCCAGTGCCCCTCAAAGCCTGCAGATTTAATGTGGGATTCATGAAACATTCAGGAAGCACACAGGACGTATTCTGGGGGTTAGGCTGCACAGGGATCCGCTCAGAGGTCTGCCACAGAAAAAGGCTCAAGTACGTGCACAGTATATTCGGTGATGGGAGAACTGCTTAATGGGAAGGAAGTCTGGATCAGTTGGACTGGCTACAAAGTGCATGGGAGTCATCAGGATCGTTCTGAAAAGGAGTGATTTTGTGGATGTTGTGCTGCTTATTCAGTTCTGTCAAGCAGTAAATCCAGCCATATGGGTCCTGGTGCTGCTCACAGAGGTAGTGACAGTAACTCGGGTAACAGACACAGTGCTGCAGGTTGGAAAGTGATGCAAAGAATTCACCCAGCTGAGTTCAGGCTGAGTGTCAAATACCTGAAATTAGGAAGTTGGAAGAGCACTTTAATGGTATGGACTGAATATTATGCAGCTTGCCAGAAGGCATGGGATAACCTGGATTTGGGTTGTTTCAGGTTGATTCTCCCTCAGATATAACTGTTAATTCATGGGTGGCACTAGCCTGCAGCACTTGGTGACCAGAGTTAGAGCCAGATCTCAGAAAAGAGAACTTTTCTCAGCCTGAATGATGTTAAAGTCATTTTTATGATTCTCATCAAAGAACAGCAACTTCCTGTGAAAATCTGGATGGCTGAAATGTGACTACTACTGCAGTATCTTTAGCACATAGAAGAAAATACTTGGATAGAACTTATTCCTATTTTTAAGCCTTTTGATACAATCTCTTCGGCTGGTCCCCTGAAGCTTGGCTTTTTATGCAGATGATTTTCAAGGCGAGGTGCAATTCTTCAGCAATCAGTCGAGCCTTTGTTAGAAATTAGCCACGGTGACAGAAGCATCTTTTGATGTACACTTCAGGAGCATTTGGATAGATGCTTTCTTTAATGGTAGTATTTAAGTACCTTGTGTATAGCTTTCTTTTACTTTTGCTAATGAGAATTACAGCTCCATCTGACTAAAGGCCAGCCTGATGAAAAGTGAGTAGTGTTCTACCCCCTCATCTACATCACTAATAGTCTTATTGTCAGTCTATCTAGAATATAAATGTTCATTCAAAAAACACTGCAATTACTGTAGAGCATATTGCATGGTGTATAGACCTTATCACTTGAGTAATTTAAAGCCTATCAAAGTACATGAAAATATATGAGGATGGAGTCACAGCCAAGCTTAGGTAGGAAGAGGTAAACAAGATGCAAATGGTCTTTTTCACCTCTAGTTTTCAATGCTGGAGACATTTGTCATCTGTTAGGTTGTTTAGCAAGGTTCTAATCAGTATCTTTTCCAAGTGTGTCTCCCACTCAAAGGGCTCCCATCCAAAGGAAATCTAAACAGGTTTAGAGATAGTAAATATATCACAGTGGGTTGTTGAATAAGCTCACACAACCCCAGCTCTTTGCCAGCATCATGCACGTGTGTTGTAAACCTTAAAGCCGTGCAGCCACACAGCACAGTGCTAAGCCTAACCAGTTAAACCACAGTAAATGAGAGGTCCATGACTAAACTGCTTCTGATGGGTTTGGTGCATGTGCAGACCATGCCCAGGTTTTATGGAAAAGGCTATGTCAATATATTTATCAACATATTTAGCCTGAGACCCTGAGAAGAACAGGGAGAATACTCAGCCTTAGGATCCACTAGCAAAATTGATCTGTTTGGGAAGCAGTGCAGGTTTAAGCCAGGCTAAGAAGAATGCAGCTACCATAACACAATCAGGACCTTGAGAAATGTGGAAATCATGGGATGGTTTGAATTGGAAGGGATGTTTAAAGGTCATCTAGTCCAACCCGCTTGCAATGAGTGGGGACATTCTCCTCTACTCCACTCTCACGAGACCCCCCCTGCAGTCCTGCATCCAGCTCTGGGGGCAACAACACAAGAGATTGACTCAGGACCCTAAATCAAACTGATTGTACAAGGCACATATTAAACACATTTGGGTCAGGGAAGTCTGTGTCCAGTTTGAAACACAGGACAGAGAACTGAAGCAGAATAATCACGGTTCACCCTGTAGGTCTTTTCCATTCCTAATGTCTCAGATTCTGTGAACCATCAACTAAGTCTTCATGTTTGGGCCATTCATAGAGTTGCTGCTCTTTCAAACCTTGTTGCTCCAGGGATCAACAACATTGTCCAACTCACTGATCTTAAAGCACTTTTTGTGCTTCAGGACTTGGATTATGCTGAAATTCACATGGTCCCCACCATGCCAATAGAACAGTTTCCCTGACACAGGCTTTTTAACCATTTCTCTAGATGACCTCACTCCTTCAATGGGCCATCACTGCATATTTTAATAGGCTTGGATCATGTTCTGTGACATAATTGAATTGGAAAACCACAAGTGTTAGGAATAAATTGGTCTGAATTGGTCCTTTTCATATTTGGATAGTTGATCTAAGCGCTGGGTGTAGTAGGTGTATGTATTCACATCACTGTGAGCTGTTTGGTTGTCTAGATTCATCATGATCAAAAACCCCCACAAAAGTATATATGAGAAAATCCTGAAGTGACCATTCTCCTTAAGCAAGTGGGAAACTTGTTTCACTCATATTTATACTCACAAAGCCAAACAATTCCTTAAGAAAGCAATTGCTAAAGGAGGTTAAAGGTGTGGCTGAACCTGGTCAAGCAGTTAACTTTCAGCACCTTTTGTCCACCTCTTTATGGTGCTTACTAGGAATCTGCACTCACTGAACCAGAACTATTCAAACATTTTGCTGCAAAGATCGCATTTCCTCATTTAACCCTAATAGCAGAGCTCACCTGTTCTGCAAATAAACACAGGGCTCAGTTCTCCAGGGGAACCTTTACACTTAATATAATCATTTACCTTGTGGGCATTTGGCTCAGGTTTGAATATGCTGGGTGTTGGGAGAGGATGGGCCTTTTGCAGTAAATGCAGGCCTGGTGACAGCTCTGAAAAGTGATGATTTGCATTAATTCATGAAACAGGACAGGGTATGATGATAGTCATAGCCTAGGAGAGACCATCTGAGTCTTCTGAGTCCCCATGGAGACGTGATCGTTACTGGCCATCCTCGCTAGGCACAAGCTCTCAGATGGGCATCTGGAAGGGGTTCAGGTCCTACTAGGCTGTTATCCCTCCCATAGAATCATAGAATAGTTTGGGTTGGAACGGACCTTAAGACCATCTAGTTCCAACCCCCTGCCATGGGCAGAGACACCTCACACTAGACCATGTTGCCCAAGGCTCTTTCCAACCTAGCCATCACACTCCATTAGCATTTGGTTGTCCCAACCACCCAACCTATCCCCATAGGCATCACAGGGACGTAGCATGGGCACCCAGCCCTCCCCATCCGAAAAAAAGCCCTGGGAATGTGGGTGTCCTGCCCTGCATATCTCACATTATGTTCCTCCAGAAGGATTAGCTGTCATATTATTTTGATAAATGAGGCAAAGCAGGGTGATGGCATGGGCTTTTTGGAGTTGAGATGTGGCTAGAAAGGAGAAAGATAAACTTGTAGCTCTTAGGGATTAATTTCTTGTTTCTAAGAATAACATAGATAAGGCAGTCTCAATTAGACAGAGCTTAAAACCACATATAATGAAGCGGAGACGGAAGAGATTGCTGTATCTGAAAGAGAAGTCGCCACTGTTCTTTAGATAAACTCCCAGATTTGCAGATGAGAAAACAGAAATATTGCAGAAAAGGGTTTTCTCTACTTAACGTTCCCAGATAGACTCACCAGGCCCCTGTTTTTTGCCTTGTTCACTTACCCAAATTGCCTATCCCAAAAAAACCCCAAGGCGGCTCCGACACAGGGATGGTTTCACCACAAACCTCTCTGCTTATTCTCGTATGTCTTTTTGAACAACAGGTTGCCATTCTCTACACATTTGGGGCAGTTTCAGAAAGGTCTCTCCTCTTTCATTTAACAAAATGAAAGGTCTAAGCCAAAAATGTGCAAGACAATCACACAAACAGGCAGAGATGTCTGACCTGAAACGATCTGCACAAAATCTGCACAAAAATGCTGTCTGTTTCTTATCTGTCATGGTAGTCGTTTAGTTTTATGCACACTAGCATTCACTCACACCAATAAAGCAGGGCAGCATTTCATCATGACTCTTTGTTTCCTCAGAGGTATTTCCTAAAAGGTGTTGGATTCACTTTCTACATGATCAACAGCTATCGCTATGTAATTACCAGTGAGCAGGTACCAGCTCTGAAGGTCACACTGACAGCATACATGTCCCTAGCACAGCTGCTTCTGTTTAACGTTCCTAATAAAGGGAAGGGAGACATTTGATTTTGATCAAGGTTTTAAGAAACACCCTATCTACAGAGGCCGGACATTTTCCTTCTCACTTCATCAGGAAGCTTTTCAAGATGGAAAAGCAGGAGTGAGCAGTTTATCACAGAGATGACCTGGCTTTGGCAAGCCTTGGATAGGTCACAGGCTTCCCATTGCCACTACAAGGAAAGCTTTTTATCCTCAAATACAGCAGAAGTTGGTTAGTATACATCTTCTGGGTTATATTTTAAGTCTGCTGTGGTCATTTTGGGTCTTTTTGTAGTTCTCACTGCAAGTTTAAGACAAAAGCGTATTTGTTTGGGAGGGATGGTTCCTTTTTCCTCTACTTCTTTCTTCTTCTTTTAATTCAAACTGCTTCTTTATAAAGGTCACTCAAGTCCAGAGCAAAAGAGGATTAATTACTAACAGCCATAATTTAGAGACAAATTACCCTCCTGATATTTTGGCCATCTAGGATACACCATGTAAAAGCTATCTATCTGAGGGAATGGCATGGGTGATTGTAACCTACAGTTGTGTTGAGCACTGGTGTGCTTCATCTACCCTGAAGAATGATGTGGGGTTTAATGTATTAATAAGAAAGGGCATGAAAATAATCCTATACTTCAGTGCCACTTTTCTCATCTAAAGAAGCCATTTTTTCTTCTCTTAATCAGACTGGGTAAAAAGTTACTCTATGGGGATGGGCATTGATTTCACTGGGGTTGTTCACAGAATAAACGTAGCTCTGCATGAGCACAGCAACAAGATCAGGGATTTCCAACCCCATCTCATTAAACAGTGCCTTATGCTATTAGTAATTCAATTAAAATCAGTAGGATCGGTCCATGTGGAAAATGACCCTGGGTATCAGCTCTGTTGAGGCATGATACACACTATGCACATGGCAAGCAAAGCTCAGATGCTCACACTTGTCAGTGGTGGACCTCAGACTGTGTATTTCAGAAATCCACCTCCCTCCCAAGCCTTTATCCAGAAAAGTACATAGAGACACCTTGGAGGATTTCAGTCTCAGCCTGGTCTGTACTTCTGTAGAGATGTGAAAAGGCTGAGGTTTTATATCTGTCATTTAACAGTGCATCAGGGTTTTGCAGTGGCACCAGTCTGCACTGCTGAGACTATTCCTTGGCAATCCTAAAGAGCCAAGGATTGCTTTTTAGCTGGGGATGCACCATGGGAAAGTGGCTACAAGGCAGCATCCCATTTGCATCTACATGGCTTTTTCATTTCCAGAGCTGGCCTGTCTGAAGCCAGCTTTGTGTCTCCATCTCCTTCTGAGTGTCTCACAGACCATTTCTAAGCCTACTCCATCAATCGCACATTGTAGCTGCACATTTCTGTCATGCTGCTTATAAATCACAGAATCATGGAATGGTTTGGGTTGGAAAAGACCTGTCTGACAACTTTTTCCCATTATTTTCCTTTTTTATGTAAGGCTTCTGTGAACTCTCTCAATGGCCATTTTTGTCCTTTCTTAAAAGATCACAACTTGTGAATAGCACAGTGAGCATCTAAGATTGTCCCAGAGTCTGAACTTGGCAGAAATCAAGCAGAAGCCACTATGAATAATAAAGTGGAATGAGTGCATTTATGATTGACCTTTGAAAAAATCTGTTATCTGGTAATAGTGGTAAAAAAATTCTGGCCTTTACAAAAAGACTTGCAGATAGAAAAGTTCATTCTAAGAAATACATAAGTATTTTACAAAGGCAAGTAGAGATAGAACAGGGGGGAATGGCTTTAATCTGACAGAGGGGAGATTGAGATGAGCTCTGAGGCACAAGTTCTTCCCTGTGAGGGTGCTGAGGCGCTGGCACAGGGTGCCCAGAGAAGCTGTGGCTGCCCCATCCCTGGCAGTGTTCAAGGCCAGGTTGGACACAGGGGCTTGGAGCACCCTGCCCTAGTGGAAGGTGTCCCTGCCCGGGGCAGGGGTTGGAACTGGAGGAGCTTTAAGGTCCCTTCAATCCAAACCACTCTGTGATTCTGTGATTAACTATCATTCCAGTTCCGTCAGTGATGGGTACAGAAAACACTCCTCCAGTCCAGTTTTCCATTACACAGTTTAACAGCCACCTTTTACTCTTGGGAAGGATAAAATGGGAAGTGTAAAGAAGATATTCATTGATCCATCTCTTGGCTGACTCCATAGCATCACCAAACAGCAAGTAAGAAAGAAGGATGGAATTACATCATAAAACCTTTCCTGTTCCTCCAACTGGCCTTTGCCCACAGCAAAAGCAGACCTTGTATGATTTGTATTTTACAAAAATCAGCAATAACTTTTACAGTTTCTGGCCATGCAGGTTTGAAATTATGTTAAATATAGCTGTTTCTTGAGGAAGTGCAGAAGTTAATGACTTAAATAGTTGTTTTCACAGGTAGAGAAAACCCATGCCTGTCTGAACTTTAAATTAGTGTTGGTGTACAATCAGACACAACTGCTTTCTCTAAACAAAATGTTGCCCCTTCCATTTCCCAACCAGCATTCACATAAGCAGCAGATATTCCTGTTGCTGTGGAGATTTTAAGCCACAGACCAGTCTCTATTCTTCTACCTGACTTAGCTCACGAGGTACAGGAGCTGAAGGCTTTTTCCCCGTGACACATTTGCTGAACATAGAATCATAGAATGGTTTGGGTTGGAAAAAACCTTAAGATCATCCAGTTCCAACCCCCTGCCATGGGCAGGGACAACTCACACTTGACATACATATGTTTTACTGAGTAAACCCAACAGAAAATCATTTGTACTTGCTGTATTTTCCCATCCTGTGAGTCCAATGGCCAAGCTCATGACCATTATTTCATCAGTTCCCTTTCTGAACATCGTATTTCACAGTGCCATACAAAACTGTCCCATCTTTGTGTGTCTCCCCCATATCTCATAAGCTTTCTTTAGCAGCTCCTGGTCTTCCCCACTCTGCTCACAGCAGATTTAACTTCTACAGCCACTGTGCTCTTTGTTTTTTCAGCCTTCAGGTCATCATTTATGCAAAGTCATCCAAATGGCCTTTGCTTCTGCTGCCTACATGCTCATGTGGATGGCAGCAGTGATGCAGTACCACAAAGGCTGCAAATTGAATCTGTGTACAAAATACAGCTCTTTCCACAAATGGACACATCCAACTTGCCAACCTTCTCTTTTTATCTTTGCTGTTTGAGATCTGTGATAGATTTTTCTTATATTTTAAATAATAGGGTTATCTCATGTCATTCACATCAGATTTTCACATCCTTTTATTACTGGATGTGAGTGTTCCCCACCAAAACTGGGAGTATGAAGGCAGTTCTGTTTGGTGGTTTACTACCTTAAGAGCTTTAAATGATTATAACTGTTACCAATACAGTTATAAAACCTGTATTGTAGTCAAAAACTACTTCTCAAAATGAGCCAGTGAGCATCTGTATGCCATTTGAGACCTTGAAATATCAGCCTTGTGGCATATTTTTGTAGGCGTGCTAATCTGAGGAGTCAGTCAAGAGAACACTTAGAGGCACTGGTAGTATCTTTTATGAGAAGTGATACACTCAGAAAATGTAGACAAGCTTTCTTCAAACCTGCAATAGAAGCAGCAGACTTCACAGCTAAGTGCAAGTTTAGAGAAATTGCTTAGAGTTTATAACAGAGCTTGTATGGCTGTATGTGATTTTCGCAGGATAAATGGCATGGAATAACAGCTACCAGAACCCTTTTGTGTGTGTCTGTCAGGACTTTTAATGTTCACACCAGAATGGCCACTTTGGCTATGAAATCGTTCTGTTGCTCCCAGATTCCAGAGCTTTCATTGACTGGAAGGCCAGAATACTCAAGTAGTGCCAGGTGCTGGTTTAGCTACCTTTGGGGACATGCATAATAAAAGTCACAAGCATGTAACAAAACCAAAATGTCATGCCTTTCACATTTATCTTTGCATCAGCTTCAGCATAAAAGAAAATGAAAAGGAAAAGGAAAAAGAAAAGCTAGAAAGAAAACCCATTGTGGAACAGCAGACAGATCCAACCAGAACTGCCTCTGAAAGAGCCTTAGATAAGGAACCCCTTCAGGAACCTTCACATGCAAAATGGATTGTCAAGAGCACCTTTACCTGTCCATTGCTAGAATCCCAAATGTAAATGAGTTTTACTGTAGCTTCTGTATACACTGAGACTATGACAGGGAGCAACGAGCTTTTGTTTTCCTTAAAGCATCTCCAAACACATGTTGTTTTCCCATGGGTGTGTGGTGGCTTAGTTTATGCCCAAAGGCACAGAGATAGATAAGAGAGAGGCTTTTTTCAGCCAGTAACACCAAAAATACAGCTCATTCATTCTGTACAAAATCTGTGGTGCAGGTTTAATATGTATCTGGAAACAACCCATGTTTATGATAATGTCTATTAGCAATTTCAAGCATTCACTTGTGAGCATAATTTTGTTTGTTTGTTTTTTTGATTATACAAACTGACACACACCAAAATCCATTTACTGTCTTAACTGAAAGCTCTGGGTTCTCTGCAACTATGAAAAGAATCAGGATCCAACATAATCAGAACATCCTGACCTGCTTGCTCAATGACTTCAGCATTTCAGTGCAAGTAAGAAAATGCCCCATCCCTGGCAGTGTTCAAGGCCAGGTTGGACACAGGGGCTTGGAGCAACCTGCTCTAGTGGAAGGTGTCCCTGCCCGTGGCAGGGGTTGGAGCTGGATGAGCTTTAAGGTCTTTGGCAACCCAAACCAGTCTATGTGATTCTACGTGTGATTCTATGATTCTATGAAGGAAAGGTGAATTTATATTCTTGGCTTTAAGGACAGAGGTCTGCAAATTGTAACTTTTATGCATACCCTATCACACGTATCTTAGGAGTTTAAGAAACCTGGCGAAATTTGGTTGCAAGCAGACTGGGAGAAATCCAGTCTATATGGAAAAGGCATCTACATTTTGCTTTTAATAAGTTGTGTGTGAAAGCGGAAGTGGAAGGAGGCAGATGGCCCTGAAGATAAGCAGAAGAATTCAACCCACCGTATGGAATCCCTTCCCATCTTGACAGCACAGGAGGCCGGGGTGTCTCCAGTGTGTTTTCCTAGATAAGTATCTTAAGTCTTCCAGTGAAACTAACAGAAAGCCTTTGAGTGTCAGTCTTTTTAGCCATCTTCTGAGGATGGGTGTGTGATTACAACACTTACTCCTTCTGAAATAATTTAGGAATTGGAGCCTTTCCTCCAAGAAGTGGGAAATCTTGATTCTAGACTCCATTCAGTCTGGGTGAGATCAGCTACTTTTAGACCTTTTGAGGATTTAAGAGGGTTCTTCATCTCAGTGTATGCTCCAACAAGTGTTTCTTGCTGTCCAAGACAGGTTTCTCTCTCTGACAATGTTCTTTTTAATGTTAAAAAATCAGGGAAGCAGCAAGTTAAGTAGCAAGACACTTGATAAGTCCAGAAACCTACACGA
>NW_009918802.1:83898-90938 GCF_000696875.1 Nestor notabilis
GCCCCTACAAGTGATCAAACTTCCTGATCGTCCTTTACATTCATTTTGCTGTCTTTCTTTTTAACACGTTATGAACAAAAGACAGCTGAACATATATAGAACCAAAAAGTCATAGATTTAGGAAAGCTTTTTTCTACTTCTAGAGTTCTTAAGTTTTTCTGTTGTGGGTTTTGTTGTTTTGGGGTTTGGCTTTCTTTTAATGAAAAGCATCACTCAAAAAATGGTCCAAGAGAGAAATAAAGCCTCTTTGCAATCAAAATTTAAATGAGTACGGGGAAAACACAGCTCATGTGAATGTGTGCAGAGATGATAGCCAAAAGGTAAAAATGAAGGCAAAACTGAAGCCAGAGCTGCCCATTAAAGTGTGGTGGAACCACTGTAACATCTGCAGAAGTGCCTTGAGGGCTGTTGAGCAAAAGCTTCTCCACTCCAGTCATTTGGCCAACACATGTGGACTGGATGAAAGGCAGCTGGGTCTGCATGGGGCTTGCAGAGCAGGATCTTTCCTTCAGAAAGAAGAAAGCAAATAGCTGTATAAACTATTGAGCAATGTACAGAAGGTCAAGCCTGTCAAAGAGGTCAGGCAGGTAATCATCAAAATTAGAGATAAAAGAGACCACTAGGTTACTTAGTCTGTTCACCAGCCTGCTGAAGAGCGCTCAGTGCACTATAACATGAGCATGTCTGAGAGTATGTTTTGTTAGCCCTCTGAAACTCTGGAATACACTGCCCAGCCTAATTGATTGGGAATTCAGAATTAGACTTGTTATAGAAGGGAATTCTATGCTATAGTGAATAACTACCTCAGAGATGGACAAAATAACCATCAAGGGCTGTTTGTCACCCAAAACGTAAGGACTGTCTGTTCCCGTTAGCATTTTATCACAATCAAAATCATTACATTTAAGAAAGGAAAGTGGGGAATATTTCATGGCTAGTAAATGAAACTACATATTGCATGTTAGTTTGGGGTCAAACACCTTAGACAGAAAAATAATCACTTGTGAGCTGGAATAAGCATAGCACACACTGTTTCAGCAGCCAGGAAAGAATAAGGAGTATTAGTCATCCTGCTTTCTTCCTTCACCTTGATTACTATCATATAATGATTAGCATCATAAAAAGTTTCCCCCTATCCCATAGGGTGTTATGAACTTCTTTACAGGAGCCCTGCATGGCTGGGATTAGCCAGAATTCCAGGAAAAGGATGGTAAATTAGGTGGACCTGTAGTTTGTTCTGTGCTGGAAAAGCCTGTAGCACATTTTCACATGGGATCAGGTGCCGCATTTCCCAGCACTGAAATCTTTTCTAATACTGCCCTCATCTTTCTGAAGCAGCTTTTTCTTGAAGATAACCAATTCCTTTAACTATCCCTTGGAAACACAAGAGGCTGCGGGAATGAGAGACACAGACACTGCTAAGTGAATGAGGCCACTTGTATACTTTACTTTCTATTTAGCTTTCCTCTTTATAGCCCACAGAGCTGTGAATCATTCTCCAAACTACTGAAATATTTATTTTCTTACAAATAATTCTCATGTGCCTTTTATGTGTTTTGAATTATCATTATCTTCCCTCTAGCCAGAGAATCTCTCTTATTTGGGACCTTTCTTTGTACAGTGACTTGAACAACCTCACGTTTTTCACTAAGTGGGGAACTGAACAAAAGTCAAGGTAAAGATTTTTTACTTAAAGGGCAGAAGGCAGTAAAGCAATGATTAAGGTATTTAAACTGCAGCTTTAAAGATCTTAATCAAGGCTTTAGGGGGGAAACCAGTAACATCATTGATGGCTCTCAAACTTTCTAAAGTCTTGCTATTGCACTTCCAAGTTGGTTTGTTGTCTGCTGAAAGACACACCCGTGGCAGGAGGTTGGAACTAGATGAGCTCTAAGGTCCCTTCCAACCCAAACCATTCTGTGATTCTATGATTCTATTATTTTGGAGGAAAAAGAATTGTTCCCCTTTGGGACTGGAAATGCCATTCAATAAGCCTGAAACTTTGACTCTACCGATTTCCTTTTCTCTTGTTGGTGACTATTGCACTTTACTTGCTAATGTTGTTCTAAGCCTGAAACAAATGTAAAGCACATCACAGTTTTTGGCCCAAACCCAATTTGTTTCTGGCATAATACTACGATATTCCTGCATTACCTTCTTGGGCAGTACCACTGGCTGGCAATCTTTGACTGGAGAGAAGAGCATCATCTGCAGAAGCATAGCTGTATTTTGGCTTTTTGACTTAGCAAGAATTCAGGGAAGTGCAGGTTTATAAGGGGAAAACTTGGATCAGAGCAATGCGGGCTACACATCTATGCAGCTTTTTCAGTAAGTGTGAGGTCTTCACTTGGATCTCCCCGGAAATGTAGAACTTGCCCTGCCATCAGATCTTAGCAAAGGGACACTCATGCTCTCTCAGCCTACAGAACATTGTGAAGAGGTCTCCTCCAAAACAATTACAGCTTCTCTAGCACAGCTCCCTCCTCTGACAGCCTGTATTGCAGGAACACCTAATGGCCAAACACAGGATCAAAGTCCTGCTGTTTTGCTAGCTTGCACGTAAGGAGAAGAAGCCCATGTCTCAAACCCCCTGCAGAATAAGTAGACAAAAGCCAACAAAATAACTGTAAGACTCAGGATATATCTGATTTGTTAATCAACTGTGACAGGTACAGAGTATGCGCAAGATTCAAATGCATTCCAATGCCAAAAGAGAATATAATGCACAGGGATCAGACCAGACAGGTCTAAAGAATTCTTCCCCAGGTTACACAGCAGATTTCTGTCAGAGTCAAAGGGAAAGGAATGACACCTACCATCAACCTGGGTGCAGAGAGAATTCCACCATCCCGGTGCAGCTCTTCTGCCTCCCCTTCTGTAGGAGCCTCACACTTCCTACTGTTTTCAAGTCCAGACCCCCATAGCTCACAGGAAAAAACTGCTATGGAAAATAACCTTTCTCCTTAATCAGATCCCTTTAGAAGTCCATCTAAGAAGACTTTTTAGCACTAGATTGCCTTGATCTCTTTTCTCAGTTGAAGAAAGAAAATGATCTTCTGAACCATGACTCTTAGATGTTGAAGGGAGGCTGTTGGTTTTGCTTGAAATCATGCACTGGAATAAAAAAAGGTCTTCCCAAAATTAAGGGAGATTGGCTAGAATATAGGAAATAACAGTCACTGGAAAATGACTTCCATACAATTTTAGGGATGCAACCATCCAACCCTAATGGGGATAAATTGTGGGATCAGACGGAAATTGTCCCAGTAAGTGCAGGCTAAACAAGTAAGTTCATTACCTTTATGCAGCACAGAAATCCAAAGCCAACAGTAATTTGAGGAACTAAAATAGGAACAGATACGATCTTTTTATTCAGGCAACATTCTTCTCACCCCAGATTTCCTCTCCAGGGAGCTTATGGATAGGTGGGCTGGATGCTTACTGCAATATAGCTTTGATACCACTCTGTCAGGCTCCAGGGGTCTGTAGTCCTGTGTTTTCCTTGGACTGCACTTACTCAGGCAGACTGCATTTCTTCCCAAGAGAAGCATAAAATATCGTTGCTTCAGAGTTCTCCTTCTCTGCAACTTTTATCTCCAGCTTCCTACGTGTTTAGTCTCTGTTTCCATTGCTACTATACAGCACCTTTGTCTATGAGCTTGCTGGGGAAGTGTTAAGTCTGCACATATGATGGGGCCTTAGATGTTACAGAGCAAACCAAAATATCACTGCCAAAAATGTCTCTGTGAGGTTGCCTTATCTCCAGGCAGGTTTTAGACATTAAGCCCAGGTTCATATAACTTGCACTTACCCACCTCAGTTAGAATCACCCAATGTTCCCTGTATGATCAATGAATCACAGAATCCCAGACTGGTTTGGATTGAAGGGACGTTAAAGCTCATCCAGTTCCAACCCCCTGCCACAGGCAGGGACACCTTCCACTAGAGCAGGTTGCTCCAAGCCCCTGTGTCCAACCTGGCCTTGAACACTGCCAGGGATGGGGCAGCCACAGCTTCTCTGGGCACCCTGTGCCAGCGCCTCAGCACCCTCCCAGGGAAGAGCTTCTGCCTCAGAGCTCATCTCAGTCTCCCCTCTGTCAGTTTAAAGCCATTCCCCCTTGTCCTATCACAACCTGGTCTTATAAAAAAGTACAAATAAGATATCCCAACTCAAATTGGAGACAGAATAAGTGGCCTCTGGACGGTAATGCTGTACTTCTTGACTGCAGAAAGACTATGTAGTGATTATGCTGCACAAAGTGACATTAACCTTTCATTTCTCCAAACAAGTCCTGGAATTAACAACTGCAACCTTCATTCCTTTCAAGAGATGCTCATTTGTGATTGTTAACAGGGGGAAATGCACATTTTACTCCTTAACAGCACAGTGTGCCTCACCATCTATTGTTTTACATACAATATATGTAAAACCCATACCCACCGGCCAGGAAGGTCACAGAGAGTATCACTGATCACTTGCTGATCTTATGGATTTTGTTGGTGCTTTGATTATAGGACGAATTAGTTTTGCTCCTGGTAGGTGGGCTCCAGCGTCATGCAGTTTTGGTTGGTTTCTGGCTTTCCATAGTTTTGCCTCCTCTGGCATCACTTCATAGGGAATTAGTGGCAAGCACCCTGCAAGATATTGCTGTAAATTTTATTTGCTGGGACAGGTGAAAAAGTCTTGCAGTGGCCCATGTATAATAACTCTTCCCGGCTGGGCTAACAGGAATATGAAAAGGTGCTTTGCCTTCACCAAGCCTGTCAGGCAAAGTTTTGCAAGGCTAGTGTAAGCCCTTGTGTTAGCATTAAGCTTAGAGAAAGCAATTTCTGCAAAGCATACGGTTTGGTGTTCAAATATAGGAAAATGGACCTTTTAGGAGATTTGCATGTAATCTTCTGCAGAGAACTTCATACTTCCTATTGGGTGTTTCGGATCAGATAGAGCATTAGTGTCAGATTGAGAGAGGCCACTTCACGGGCAGCTCATCAGCCTGCCTACTGATTACATTATTCTTTTACAAGTTGGGGTTGAGTAAAGCTGCAAAAGGCTTTTGTAATGCTGATCCGTAATTAGGGGCTTGCATTTCCCTTCAAAACTTTAGATGATGGTGAATTACTTGCATAAATATTTCACAAGGAATGATATAAATATTCTGAGGTGATTAGGATTGTTTATACTGTCTGTATCAGAAGAGTCTTTCTTGCTTGATCCTCCCTTCTTTGATTTTGAAAGAGAGAGAAGCAATCTCGCCTATAGTTGGAAATTACATTACCTGTTTGTGCTTTTGAATAACAGCACGATCTCGACGCTGGAGACTGATGTTGCAGACACTGGTGTAACTAACTTCCACAATCTGTTTCTACTGTTGTGCCTACAAATGAGCAAAGCGAGTATCCGGCTCAGGCAATTGCCCGTGTAATTTTCTAGAAATCTGCTGTATTATTTTCTTGTGTTGGCAAAAAAAATTCCAAGTGTGGCTGTGCTGCCTCAGAGCAGGCCGAGCCCCCGAGGAGCTGCCTTTCAGAAGGGAACAATTTCCTCCCTGCTCCTCTCCATCTTGCTCAATGGATAATTGTTTTCTGCTGTTTTGGGTCAGGTTAGTAACCTCGGGAGATGGGGGAAAGGAGAGCTGTGGTCTGGGTTATTTTTGTCCCTTTCAAACTTCTGCTTCGTTTGGGGAATAGCTGTGCAAAGCCCAAATGGTGCGTGATCTGTGCTGGGATAGAGAAAATCTCTGCCCATCTTCACAGCACAAGGGAGGGAAAAAACACAGTTTGGGAGAGTAACACAAATCACCTACAAGGCAGGTGAAGTCCACCTAACATACGTTCCTCATAACTCCTCTTCAGTCCAAGTGAATTTATTCATTCCGTCTTAACCTTGCATGGCCCTTTTTTCCCCAATATGCCACTCTTCATCCAGGGCATGTGATTATTTCTCATTTTCAAGGCCCAACTATTAATTTCTTAATTTTGGTGACATGGCAGCAGCCCAGGTTTTTCTTGTTAAGATGATATTCATTTGCCCCCTTTATTGCATTTACTTTCCCCTCTAGCTCCATAGCTATAAATCAAATACACAAAATGAAATTAAATAAAATCAACATAAGCGCAGGTGGAAAGTCAGGAAATATAAATAACTAAGAGTAGTTTTCCAAGACTGCTTTTTTAATCAATTTCAAACACAAGATATATATTCCCTGTTGAACTAAGAGTGTTGTGACCATCTATTGTTAAAGAACAGCAGTAAATCTGCACAACAATTCCTTATTCCTCTGATTCATCAACGTGTTTTGCCAGACAGCCCAAGGAGGTTGCTCTTTTTCCAGAGGTGTTTTATGCTGTCCACAGGAAAGGCATGAATGCTGTTTGTCCCTTAGGAAAATTCCGCTTTCTCCATCTCTGAGGGAGTGAGGCTCCTGGACGCTAAACCAGACTTTTATCATGTGATAATGACCTTCATGAGGCTCAAAAAGGCCAAGTGCAACCTCCTGCACCTGGGTTGGGGAAATTCCAAGCACAATTACAGTCGGGAGGACTTCAGGGTGTCAGTCAATGAGAAGCTGCCCATGACCCAGCCATGTGCGCTTGGGTCCCCCCATGTGCTGGGCTGCACCCCCAGAGCATGAGCAACAGGTCAAGGGAGGGGATTCTCCCCCTCTGCTGTGCTCTGGGGAGACCCCCCCTGCAGTCCTGATCCAGCTCTGGGGCAACAGCACAAGAGGGACGTGGAGCTGCTGGAGCAAGACCAGAGGAGGCCACAGAGCTGCTGCGAGGGCTGGAGCAGCTCTGCTCTGGAGCCAGGCTGAGAGAGCTGGGCTGGGGCAGCTGGAGAAGAGAAGGCTCCTGAAGGAGAGACCTTAGAGCAGCTCCAGTGCCTAAAGGGGCTCCAGGAAACCTGGAGAGGGGCTTTGGACAAGCGCCTGGAGGGACAGGACAAGGGGAATGGCTTGAACCTGCCAGAGGGGAGATTGAGATGAGCTCTGAGGCAGAAGCTCTTCCCTGGGAGGGTGCTGAGGCGCTGGCACAGGGTGCCC
>NW_009918802.1:90970-96907 GCF_000696875.1 Nestor notabilis
CACAGGGGTTTGGAGCAACCTGCTCCATTGGAAGGTGTACCTGCCCATGGCAGGGGGTTGGAATTGGATGAGCTTTAAGGTCCCTTCCAACCCAAACCAGTCTGTGATTGTCTTTTTTTGTCTTGAAATAGTAAGTTCTCCTTCACCTTGAAAAACACAATACCAGATATTCTCCCTCCCCTCCTCAACCCAGCAGGATCTCAGATGCCCTGAAATGATGGAGCAAATCACTGCCTTTTATATGCCATGGGGAACTGCACACTGCGATGTAGGCAGGGCACTGCCCTTCCCACCTTGTCATATGCATCAATAGTCCATCACAGAGGTTCTGCCTGGGGTGTCTCAGTGCGCTCTCTGCTTGTCACTCCTCAAATACAGTTCTTTGACTTAAGAATAACTCAACATTTCAGTCCTGCTTCATGCTTGTGGGGTTTTAATCCATCAGACATCTTGTAGGATGAAGTTGCCTAAGCTTTAGATGTGTTTATTAATTAATTTCTGTGATCAGACAGAGGTACCTAAGCGTTTCTGTTGTGTAAGAAGGTCATGGCTCTCTCCAGCACAAAACTAGCTCCAGTTTTAATACAGATCAATAAGATTTAGTTTCGATGTCAGTAAGAATCACTCAAAACCACTGTGCAATCTTAGGGGAAGACACAAAAAAAGAAATGCATCTGTTTACACTCGCTTTTCTTTGGCAGGATAATACACCCAGCAAGCACACTACAGAACACACTCTGCTATCACTTCTACAGCCTCCCTCTGAACCACACTGCACTCCAGAGCCCTACGTTTTAAAGGCCACAGCTGTATGTGATGTGTTTGGCTTGTACTGATGCCTGCCATTGCTGGTGCACTGGTACCAGTGCCAGAAACTGCTGGATTTTAAGGTTGTACAAAGGCTAAGAGTTTTCAGCTGTATGACTTCATGCTCTTACAGGAGAGCTACTGTAGTTGCTGTACTGAGGTAGTCACGATTGCAGTACTTTTGCCTGTCCCCCACCATTCCTTCCTGGTGGGAATTCTGCTGTTTTATAATACTTTTGAGCGTGACAAGCAGCCTTATTTCAGTGCCTAGAGTGTGCAGGAAACAACAGAATTTGGACTTGAATGATTTCTCTGTGCTTCAGTTTCCTTGTCTTTCAGAAGTGTAAGTCTGCTCCCCAGACAATTGAACTTGATCAGCCCATCTGATAGCAGATCCCGATAGATCTGATAACAGGATTTCAAATCTTACCTATTCAATGCTTGTCAAGCTCTTAAAGATCCTTGGTTAAAGCTCAACAGAAGGAGGTACTATGGGAAAAGCTGATATTAATGATATATTGATTGCAAGTAATACCATTCTGGGTATATTGCTGAGAAGGGCTTTGGATAAGGGTCTATAGGGACAGGCCAAGGGGAAGGGCTTTAACCTGCCAGAGGGGAGATTGAGATGAGCTATCAGGCAGAAGTTCTTCCCTGGGAGGGTGCTGAGGCGCTGGCACAGGGTGCCCAGAGAAGCCGTGGCTGCCCCATCCCTGGCAGTGCTCAAGGCCAGGTTGGACACAGGGGCTTGGAGCAACCTGCTCTAGTGGAAGGTGTCCCTGCCTGTGGCAGGGGTTGGAACTGGATGAGCTTTAAGGCCCCTTCAACCCAAACCAGTCTGGGATTTTATGATGATTCTATATTGAACACTATTAAATCTTGCTGCCTCATGGTATGAGTACTGTGAAAAGTCTGCATTTGTGTATCTGCTCTTTTTCACCCCTTTTGGGACAAATTGTAAACATATGAGTAAAATCCAGTGAATATCATGTATGAAACAATTTACTGCCCCTCATTTAAAAGTATATCCTCGAGTGTTCTGAATTCCTGGCAGCCCTTCTATTCACACCAGGATGAATACACCCGGTTTAAATCAGCTCTTGATCTCTGAAGGCCAAATCCTGCAAGAGACAGAGTAATTCTAGAAACACACAGTGTTCTGAAATATGACAGCCAAATGTGCAGCAGAAAGTGAAGGCATGTTTATTGTTTGTCTTACTTTCCCCTAACTATTTAGAGTCTGCTCTAGTTGTCTCTTCTGTAAATTTAAGGCCGTTGCCTGCATTTTGCAGAGTTCCTTAGTTAAGCTGGGAAACAGATTCTTTGTGTTAACCTATTTCCCAAGTTTGTGTTTCCCAAGTACGTTCATAAATCTACCAAAAACTCTAACTTATCTCCCCTTGATTTGTTTAAATCTTCATCTGAAAGAGTGGTGCAGAGATAAAATACAAGTTTATGTTCTGTTTTCTTCTGAATATGTGCAAGTAACGTATCACTCAGAGAGAGACATTCAACTTATATTATTCCTGCCTCAAGTCCAAAGAACATGATTTTGACTGTTCACTGCAAGCCGATATATAAGATTCTTACAAATTGATGCCAAGGGGCCCATGCTTGGAATGCGTTTTGTTTTTCTTTGAGTTAGCTTCCAAATTGCAAGAGTGTGCATAATGAATGTGTTATCTGGTCCTTCTGGTTCGTATTTTTGAAGGAGAAACAGCACATACCACAAAGTGACTTGGCCTACTTGCTCAGGTTCCATAGCAACCCACTAGTGCTGCGAATTCAGTTTGTACTAATCAATTAGAGATTTTGCTCTGGCAGCTGGAATGAAAGTTTACGGGCCAAATCCTGCTCGTTTCACTTGGAGCAATAGCTCCAAGTGAATTTATTGTTGCAGTAAATGCAATGAGATACTGGTCTGAGAAGGATACAGACTTGTATCTTCAGTCTCTCTCTCAGTTTATTTTTTGTGAAAAGGTCAGATTTAACTCTTTGGTTTCTGTCAATGCAGACAAAAAGAGGCAAGTGTCTTGAAAGGACCCACAGCATAAGAATATCTGTCTTACAGAGTTGCTTACAGGTTAGAAAGGAATCTTGGTATGGTTTGGGTTGGAAGGGACCTTAAAGACTATTCCTGCCACGGGCCGGGACACCTTCCACTAGAGCAGGTTTCTCCAAGCCCCTGTGTCCTACCTGACCTGGCCTTGAACACTGCCAGGGATGGGGCAGCCTCAGCTTCGCTGGGCACCCTGGGCCAGCGCCTCAGCACCCTCCCAGGGAAGAGCTTCTGCCTCAGAGCTCATCTCAATCTCCCCTCTGGCAGGTTCAAGCCCTTCCCCTTGTCCTGTCCCTCCAGGCGCTTGTCCAAAGCCCCTCTCCAGGTTTCCTGGAGCCCCTTTAGGCCCTGGAGCTGCTCTAAGGTGTCCCCTTCAGGATCCTTCTCTTCTCCAGCTGCCCCAGCCCAGCTCTCTCAGCCTGGCTCCAGAGCAGAGCTGCTCCAGCCCTCGCAGCAGCTCCGGGGCCTCCTCTGGACTCACTTTTCTCCCCATGCATTTTAACCGTATGTTGCCAGCACAGCTGAGTAGCACACACCTCCTGTCCAGCACCTGTAAAACCTCTTGTTGCATCCACCCCAATTGTACGCCCAAAGGGGAATTTTCCAGGGAGCACAGTGGTACATGCCAGTGCCTTTCACAGCAGCACAGCCCTTGGGAATGTGGTTAGTACACACAATTCCTAGGGACCCTTCCCTTGTAAAGGTCAGCTCACACTCTTCTGGAAATGCATGTAACAACTGTGAAAGCTCATGGGAACCTCTCACATGCACTCTGCAGTGGTGCAGCTGATTAAAATCCAAAGTTTTCATTGAAGAGGTTTCTTTTATCCTTGCTAAAACTGCAATACTTCTGATAAGGAAGCTCACACCAAAACCCCCCAACCTGCAACGATGTGGAAATGGCTGAGCAAAGCACTGACATTTCGCTTGTTCGTTATTATTATTATTCAAAATTCAGCTCATTCTGCTCCTGGTCTTTATGTTCGGGCTTTATGTATAGATAGACCTAGCATGCTGTCTGACCAAAACACATGGAGAGCACTGGGGGGTCTACTGTAATTCACCACACATCTTTGTCAGGAGTAGTCACACCATTAACCTCCTTTTCATGCATTTTTACTGGTGTTTGGGTAAATGAGTCAGAGGCTTGAAATAATATTTTTAATCTAGTATGTCTCTCTCCATGGCTGTAAAAACGTGTTCTCCACTTCCAAAGTACACCTAATCATAGAATCATAGATGATTAGGGTTGGAAGGGACCTTGAAAAACTGTATGGGTCTATAGGAAGATGTAAGTTTAACACTTCCTTTCCTCTTCACTCATTATCACACTAGAATTCAGGCTCTGACTACACAGTATTAGAAATACATCCCATCCTGTTTTGTAGCAAATGCATAGCAAATCCATGTCATGATTTAACCTTTATGACATCAGGGCACATCAAATCTCCATTGCAACAAAAAGGAAGATGCAGAGTTGACTTTGCTCCTTCAAGAGCACATTGGGGTTAGGGCTGAATCTCCATTTTCATGTCAGTGACAGGGAAAGCAGTGCTCATCCCCTTGCAGGTGCTCCTTTTTCTGCTGTCTTCTCCCCAGCTCCTACCGGTAGTTAATACAATGGGAAGGTTATAACCTTGGCACCATAAAAAGGGTCAGGGAGTGTGAAGCGGGCTGCAGATTCCTTAAAAGCTGCATTCCTGAAGTAGGAAGTTCTCTTGTTTGGAGGGTTGTCAAAAAGAACGAGACCCAGACAACTGCACTGCTGATGGTAAGAAAACACACAACAGTTCATGCAGGAAAGCCAAGGCTCTCAACCGAGGCTGGCTTCTCCTTTGGGTGACCACAGCCACTCGAGCGTCTCTGAGCACAGGTACAATCCTATTTCATCCCTATCTCCAGTGCCACAATTTCTGCTCTGATTATAATTAGCAATTTATAAGACTTGCATATGCCAAGGAAGTGACATCCATGAGAAACACTGATGACCAAGGTGAAAAGAAACATAGCAGAACCAGCTCCGGGGGATTTAAATGTTAAACCCACTGTATTGTTTTGGCTTTGTGTCCTTCTCTAAAGTGTTCATGTTGTGTTTGGTAAGAAATACTGTACAGCTATGTTGTGTGCTGTGTTACACTCAAAATGTGGTGGGTTTTTTTCAGAAACAGACCATTTTTTAAGTTTGCTGGTTTTCTTGTGCTGTTCAAGTCTTTTATTTTTGATGGATTTTGCATGATAACATTTCAGCATTTGGGAAAATATGGGAGATTAATCATTCTGACTTCCAGATCAAATGTATCAAGGGGAAAAGCTTATGTTTAAATGCATTGTCCTGTATTTTAACCTATTATATGTCTGTGTTCACATTCCCCGTTTTTATTGATGCACTCCACGTTTGCCTGATAGTTTTTTTTTCACCAGTTTCGGAGTTCCAATTTCCCAGTCTTGTTTAAGAACCTGAAGGGAATAAGACCCTGATAACCATTAATTATTTACAATATGATTTTTGAACTTCACCTCCATGTACCTGATCCAATTTGCAGTCAGTAGAAGCTTTTCCTCGACCAGGCGCAGCTTTATGTAAAGTATCACCCAAGAACCCAATTTGCTGCGTTTCTTACGGTTTAATCGATGAAATGACTCTGCACCGAGCTTCGCTGCTGCCCTGGCTCGGTGCGTCGGCTCGCTGACACGCTTCCCCACCACAGAGCGCTTCCTAGCTCCCTCCGGCGTGAGGGAAGCTTCAAGCCGTTTGCCTTATAAACTCGATAAGGGGATGGTTAAACCCAATCCCCAAAAGGGCTTTACCCTTTTCACACGAACTCTGAAGTAATTTACCTCACAACACGTCGGGCAGAACTTGTTACTTCGGTGAAACGCAGCCCGGTGTCGACGCTTGGCTTCGTTGAGCGCCCACTTTGCACGCCCGCTTTGTGGAAGCTTATGTCGCACCAGCGGCTCCCTAAAACGCTAAAATCATACAACAAACCCCACTGGATGTGAGTTTTAAGAAGGACACACACAGCACCCGTCCCTCCGCGCCGGCGGGCGGCTATGTGCAGTCTGCCGCC
>NW_009918802.1:96931-97139 GCF_000696875.1 Nestor notabilis
CGCCGGGGGGGGGGAGCGGGTGTGATGCTGGTGGTGGTGTGGTGCATCCCTCCCTCGTGCCCCAGCTCAACTTTGTCTCTCTGTCTGTGTTTTACCGTTCTTTTTTCGTTCATTTGATTTATCTGTTGTTGTTGTTTTGTCCCCCTCCTTTTCTCTCTGTGTGTCCGTGTGTGTGTGCTTGTGGCCCGCAGGTCCTCCCCTGCGGTGT
>NW_009918802.1:97228-97447 GCF_000696875.1 Nestor notabilis
ACGGCGCGGCCCAGCCGGCCGCGGACTCTGACTCTGAGGAAGAGTTTGTCCCTAATTCATTCCTAGTTAAAAGTGGCTCTGGAAACCTCTGTGTCGCCGCCAACGGTGAGTGATTCTCTCTTTATACCTGCTTACCTTGCTCGTCTGACAGCCGTGCGCGGGTGTGGAGGTTGGTTTTGGGGGTTGTGTTTTAAAATGAGTGCAGGGGGATAAGGTGGT
>NW_009918802.1:97469-117367 GCF_000696875.1 Nestor notabilis
AGGTTTGTGCTGGCTGCTGGGGAGGGACGAGCCACTGCGGTACCTGGGTGGTATCAGGGACTTTGTGTGAGTTGAAAGTTGGAGTCTCCTCCCTTTGAGGGGGGGGTTAGTTTTGTTGGGCTTTATTTTTTAACTCCTGGCTGGAAAACTGACCCCCCAAAACCCCTTTTCAATGTGAGGGTGGTGGATTGAGGTAGGGTAGCCAGCTGGGCTCATGCCACTGCAGGCCCTGAGCACCTCAGAGCAGTCAGGAAGCTCCTATTGCTGTCAGAAGCCTGTCACTGAAGAGGTGTGGAGAAGGGAATGGTGAAAACTTAAGTTTCCTTGAGAGTTGTGACAGTAGCATCAGTAGCTCAGGAGCGTGTCTGTGTCCGTGTTGCCCTCAAAAGCTGAGAGATGCCCTCAAAGCAAGTACCTGAGGCAGCAGCACAACCCAGTTGTGCTCCCTCAGAGCTCTGGGGTGCTCTGAGACTCCCCACTGGGGACCTGCGGGTGCTCACCTCCTTGGATGGATGGTGCTGCTTAAACGAGTTTCAAGAGGAGGAATGAGATTCACAGCTCTCTGCTGCGAAGACAATGAGTCCTAAATGGGGAGGTAACACTCGTTGGCAGGGAAATGTGAAATCTCATCAAGGGTGGTGTAACCTGACGAAGTGCAGATTACAGCAGTGGAATAGCAGTGGCCACTCAGGCCACTGCCATCCGGCTGGAGTGATAATTGCTCACAGGTCTGATTTATGATGAAGGAGAAGGCATTCAAAGATATCTTGAAAGAGAGAAAGAAAGGTGAGAGAGAGGTTTACTGCAGCTGGCAATGGCTTAACTGCATTTATGTTAAGCTTCTAAGAAGGTTTCCTTGTATCCTGTTATCTCAAAGTAAGGAGAGAAAGTTTGACATTTAATTTGTTTCCCGAACTTCTCCCCTGCCTCCCTCGTTTCCCAGCTTCCCTCTTCTTTTCTTTTGTTGCATTTGTTATGGTAAAAAACAAACTTTCCCTTCAGAGTTTTTTCAAAGGAGAAGGTTATCTCCTCTGAATTGTCATCCTAAGGAGAGTAGGGGGAAATAGAGTGTTGTATTCATTCAGGAAACTGCTTAAAATTCATATCCTCCGTCCAGCTTCCCCCCCTCCCCTTCAACCCTGTAACACACACATATACACACACACACTCATCTGAGTCCTTGCAATCACAGTTCATGGAAATCTGAAATCATGTAGATAACCCTCTTGTTGGAAATAAAGCCAAACTCACACTCCGTGTGTTTTCAACATCATAATGTATGTACTTTGTTCATTTAGGGAATGTATATGTACAGATACACGCACACCCTCCAGGTAAAAAGAGGGAAGAATGAGAAAGCATTAAAGACCTAAATCTCTTCTTTTACTAATTAGCTGAACAACAGAAAAAACATTGTTCAGAGTCCACAATGGGCCGATGACATTATTGTATTATTGATGGACTGGTGAGTTAGTTAGACTTCAGGCTTTTCAGCTGCCTGCTTATTTATCTTTTTTTTGTGGTTTTTCTCAGTGCTTTTTGCATTGGCTTGTAGACATACAACATTCCCTGAGGCCTTCTTTGTGTGTAGGATTCAGCAGGTTGGTAATAAATACATTCCACACAAAGACAAGGCGTCTAGGGTCTCATTTGTGTGCTTACTGTAGTTGTTCAGTAATCAGGAGTGCAGGTAGTGCCAGCTCACTGGTGACTGTTAGGATCAGCTCAGCCTCACTCTGCTATGAGAAGGAAAACAAAGGTGACTTATTAATGCTACCTACAAAGCCATAATCTGAGAGTTCACATGAATAAGCAGCAGACCATACAAGCCCATCATGTCTAAAACCCAAAAGCTCTTCTGACCTCTGTAAATGGATTTAATTGCTTTAGTTCCTTAAGGTTCTGTTTCTGTGAGGCTTAGTCAGCTTAAACTTTAAATGACAAAGACAGGTCTTTATGTTCCTTTAATAGTGAAAATTAGTAAAAGCTTATTTTGGTTAGGACTAAGTTTAATACAGTTGGAGCACTCATTCTTGGAGAATAGTAGCTGTCTCAACAGCAGGACAGCCTGAGAATGCTGTCCAAAGGATTTGTGTTGCACTTTTTAATTGATTGTGGCTAGGTTTTCCTTCCACAGCTGTGTAAACTCAGCCTTAGAGAAGTCCATCCAAAGTAAGTAACACCCAGGGAGCAGCACTGCTGTTGCAAATCCCCATGTAAATAGCAAATATAACGCACATGGAACTTAAGAAACATGCTACTTTTTGAAGATACAGTAGGCTATTCTTTACCTAAGTTCTTTTCATTCCAGAAAGGTAATACCCATAATATTATTTCTATAATTCCAGGAAAAATGTCCAACTAAACTTTCGAATAAAGGCTGGAACAAACTAATAAGTATTTAAATATGCAGGCGTCTCTTAAGGCTTTTAGTTTTGGATGGATTACAAGGTATTGTTTGGGGTTCACTTAGTAAAAGTAATTTAGAGCATTAAGAAATCCGTAGTTTTTATTGCACCTATACTCTCAGCAGGTACTTAATTTTAGGGAAAAAAGGAATTTTCAGACTTGGACCTTTTCACTTTTTGGTTTTATGTTTGTCAACTCTGGAATACTTACTATGTTACCTAAAATAACCCAAAGTAACTACGATGTGAATGTCTCAATTTCATAGAGTCGCAGGCTGGTTTATGTTAGAAGGGACGTTCAAGCTCATCCAGCTCCAGCCCCCTGCCACATGCAGGGACACCTTCCACTAGAGCAGGTTGCTCCAAGCCCCTGTGTCCAACCTGGCCTTGAACACTGCCAGGGATGGGGCAGCCACAGCTTCTCTGGGCACCCTGGGCCAGCGCCTCAGCACCCTCCCAGGGAAGAACTTCTGCCTGAGAGCTCATCTCAATCTCCCCTCTGGCAGGTTAAAGTTATTCTCCTTGTCCTGTCCGTACAGGCACTTGTCCAAAGCCCCTCTCCATCTTCCCTAGAAGCCCCCTTTAAGTATTCAAAGGTCATACAGAACCTTCCTTTCTCCAGGCTAAACAACCCCAACTGTCTCAAACATTTCAGGATGTTTCCTTTCAGAAGCCTTTTAATTTTGAGGATTTAGCACTATTTGAAAAGTGGGCTGCCTTGGGGTGTCTTGGTGGACTTTCAGAAACAAGAATTAGTTATTCAGGTTTCTCATCAGTCAGTATGTGTGTCTAGTGGTATGTAGGTTTATATGTGTGTTACTGATGAGAAGCCAGAACTGTCTGTAGGCATCCCATCTTTAATCTGATTGTTTAAAAAAACTAACAGATGCTGTGCTGGATCAGAACATTGGTCCATGTAGTCTTTGACAGTGCCATGGGAGGAGAGGCACGAGCCGGTGGAGTTGTAGGGGGGATGCTGAAGGCTGGGAAAGGTTGAGCACCAACCAAAAAGAGGGTTGTAGAGGTGGGTGATTGGCTTGGTAGCAGCAGCTCTGTTCCATTTGAACCAGTAAATAACATGAGAAAGAATTTGAGTATCTCTAGGGAATGGTGTTTAGGGAGAGCATGTCAGTCTGCCCATCACTGTCCACTTCCTTCAGCATCCCCAGCTGTGGCCCTGGGGATGTCAGCAGGTACATCTCTGCTTAGCGCAGCTGTGAGGTAGGGAAAAGGCTGTTATCCCCACGGGGAGCTGATGTGCAGAGTGACAAAGAACAGATTTTGAAAAATATATGAAATCTGGGGAAAGCTGACATCTAAATTCCTTTGAGAACACTCACTGTGTTGCCTCGTAGTCAAAGCCGAAGTGCCTGACTTCTTCCAGCTCTTTCATCAGTGAGCAGGCACTCGGTGTGAAGTGTGCTTTTGTCATTTTGTGGGGCCTGGTGTGTTTCTCTAAGTCACTTCTGTAAGGCAGACAGGAAGGCTGGATGTAGACATTTGAAACACCCCCTGAGATGGTAATCACAAAATCCAGAATCACTTCTAAAACTAGACTAGAAATTACTTAGGTGGCATTGGAGGTAACATCTACTAATTCTGTAGAAAGGAACTAATACAGTTTGGAGCCTTATTGCCCACTTCTCAGTATCTGTATCCCAGTTTCTTTGGCTTCTCCCTCAAATACATCCCTATTCCAACAACTCCCCACTGATTAACCAGTCCTGTTTCTTTTCTGCCACTGAAGGCATTTATTCACAAATAGAAGCAGCAGTGGAGGGTCATGCTGCCAGTCACCCATGGTGACATTGCGGCTGGAAAGAGCGAGGGAGAGATGGGAGGTAGCAGGATTCACAGTATGATTAGACTTTGAATTCCAGGAGAAGAGTGCAGTGTTGTGTGAAGCGTGGACGATGCAGCCCTCACCTCAGGAACAGATTGCCTTCTCAGTGGATGGGAGGAGCGAAAACTATGTTGAGTACATCAATATTGCAGGGTTAAAACCTAGGAGACGAGTGTGACTTCCATAAGAGCCTTGATTTCAGTGGAAAATAGGCCAAATCGGGATCAGTCTGACCCCAGGAGCTGAAGAGAAACAGTATGTGCTGCTTCTACTTAGTGGGATCTGCATGAATGAGCCACTTGGCCAACAAAATCCATGTGCAGGAGTTAATGCAGATTCCTGTACTGCCTTTGCCACTTTTTCTTTGTTTAAAGGGCTGGAAAATTTGAAGCAGTAAGTTCCCCAAAGATCTTCCTTCTCACCTCTAACTAATAGGACCAGTTCGAACCTCCTGATTTGTAACCTAAAAGATGTGCCCTATTTTCTATTTATTATTTTTTATCTTTAATGGTCAGCCTTGAGCTGTTGAAGGCTACCATCATTTTCAATTCACCTCCCTTTCCCATCCCTCAAAAAGAACTTTCCACCTGTTTATTGAAAGATTTGGCTTAGATTTATGAAGATACGAAGGAACTGCTATAGCCTTATCTGTGTTTTATCCAATAGTTTAATTTGATATAAACCATGCATTTCTGGCACTTTACAGTGAGTGAGCAGCTCATCTGCCACCACTGCTGCTATGATGGCTGGGTTTCTTCAGGATCTAAAAGCAAGTCATCTTCCAGAAATACAGGACACTCCCTGCTCAGTTTTGAATCTACCTATGTACATACTCAGTGTTTATTTCTTCAGTATCCTTAATGGATTTGGTGCTGCCACACAGCCTGCTGTTTTCAGACTCATTCTGCAGCCCAGTGTGACCAGCTGAAAGGCTGAACTCCCCATTAGCCTGCTTGGCTTCAGGAATCACTCCTCTGATCTTCAGGTCTGACTTCAGACGTGTGAGCTGTTCTGTAGGAGTCCTGCTCAAGCGCAGGGTGAGGTGTTTACAACACTGGGATGGAGGAGACAGTTCTAGAGAAATCAAACTGCAGCAGGGAGCTCGAAAGACACTGAATGTTAAAGCATTTCAAAGAAAGAATGATATCATGGAAGGCTTCTTAGAAGTGGAGAATTTTCAGAAATCTGACTGGGGAGAGCAAAAGAACCTTTGATAATGTAATCTTAATAATTGATATTTTGCTCATCTAATAATTAATAATAAATCCCAAGTAAATTAGATTTTCTTTTATGTAAGGCTTTTTCCTTTTTCTTTTCCAAAAAGGCTTGTGGATGGACAGTCTATTCTCTTGCTGTGTTTTGTCCTTGCACACTGCTTTCTGTTGCTTCTTTCTTTACTACTCAAGTAAGCATGTTAAGTAAGAATAACAATTAATCTCTGCATCCATTATCAGAGATTTGCGGAGGCCATTAGCACTCAGTGTTACTCATATTAGTAATTCATAATCACAGAAGAGAAACTGAGGAATAGGAAGATAGAACCAATCATTTTCCAAGTGTCTTTTAAAACATGAGAAATATTCTCGGGATTAATCTGTCCCCTATTAAAACTGCCCCAACATTTCATAAGTTGAGGCAAAGCCATCTTAAAAGAGAAGAAAGGTTTAAAATATGTTTCATTTCCCAATAGTTTTTAAAACACTTTTAAATAAAAGAACATTTTTTAGGAGAGGTGCTTTGAAAAATAGTATTTTGAAAGCCAGTTTTACATAAGTTTTCACTGAATTTACCCTCTTATTTGGTACATGTTCAGAGTTCAGCCTGCGAAACTGTGACCTGAATTCCTCCCTTTTAATTTTAGTCAGGAAACTAAACAAGAGACTTATTAATTATAAGCTTTCAATTTAGGTAGAGGTATTTCAGGCTGTCCGGGTCTGAATAATCCTGAGGAGATTCCTTCTTTTTCAGCTCATTGTGGAAAGAGCTGTGGCTGACCAGAGGAGCCCGAGAAGCTACTTGGGAGCCTCAATCTGGTCATTTTGGCTTCACTTTCACAGTTACCATCTACTTGAACTCCCTGAAACCATCCCAAAATTCACTGATGTGTTGGAAAATGCATCCTTAGATCATTCCTCCAAATTAGTCTCTATTGTAAAGATGACAACGAGGTTGAGGTTTTGAATTCCCAGGCATCAGCCAGTGCCTCTTAGATCCCGAAGATTGAGTAAACTGGCAGATGTGAGGCAGGATCAGATCATGAACTATTCCTGCTCCTATGCACTGAGTGATGGAGCCATCCTGTTGAGCCTGTTTCCTCCCATTTCACTCTTCCTACCAGGAGAAAAGATTTCGGTGTGCAGGCTGCAGACCTCTTGATGGACATGGAGCTCTACAAGTGCCAGTTACCTTCCTGTCACTTCAGCTCTTGCACCATGCCCTTTGCATCCTGCGAGTATTTGTTTAACCTGGAAGTTTTTTTGGCTTCAGGATGAGCCAAAGGTGAGAAGCAAATAATTTGGACTGATATGGGTGGGAGGCATCTGGATTAGATTCCTAAAGAGGGGCAAATCCTGACCCAGCTGAAATCCTTCTGGGTGACATAAATAGGGTGTTTGGTCAGAAGTGAATAACATGGATATGCAGAAAGTCAGAGCTGCTTTTTGCAGAGACTAAATATCCCAAAGAGAACAAAGCAAAGTTACAATTGTCACATCCAGTGAAGGGCAGCAATGAAACAAGTCACCTTTCCAGGCCAGGAGGGAACACACTGAATCAGTTAAAGCAGATTTATAGCTTTTTAGCTGTGATAAAACCCTATCAGTGTGTATATGAATTTACATAGGAGTAGGGTTAAGGTTTTTTTCCCCTTTCTTTTAATGCAAGCCACATTGGAAAGTGTGCACAAAGGAGCCCCACTCTGAGGAAAGACAACTGGAACAAATTATATGCATTCAGACTTGTTAAACTGAATTGGCAGCAGAAATATTCCTGGTAACCTGAGCATTACAGCAGCATTGGTATAGTTAAGGTTATGTCAGCATTTCCATTAGAAACCCCTACTTTCAGAGGTTTATATCTGCAGTAAAAATTCACTGTGGGGTTGAAACTTGACAAGCTGTGCAAGGTCTCATCTGAGATGGATTGTGTTTTTTCTTGTACCTTTTTCTCTACAAAATTGGGGAGAAAAATCTGTTTGAAGAGTGAAGGTACAAGAGCACAAACAAAAAATAGCAGCATTCTGCCTTTGATCCTTTTCGATGTTAAAAAACCCTCTTTCTTTCTTTGTAGTGCAACAAAATCTTGCTCTGAAGGAGGAATTAATCATTACACTATTAAAGGAAATGAAACATTAATTTATGGCCCATTAGATGCTTTTTCACTACAGGACTGCCAGTGTTTTGGTCTACCTCAGCTTATACTGAGAGATTTGTGACTAACATGAAACAAAGCCCCCAAAGGAGCAGATTCTGTGTGGAAAAAATGCTTCTGGGCAGCTTTAGAAGAACAAAACATTGAAGGCAGAGTTGTCCAGAGACTGGAGCTAGTAGCAGGAATTCAGCCTTCTGGTTTCTGCCATGGCCTTCTCAGCTGAAAAACTTAACCTCGGTTTTCTCCATTGTAAATGGAAGATAGGTAAATGGCTTCAGCATCATTCCAGGCTATTCCCTCATCTGTACAATGTTACTGGAGCTAGCCATGGTTTACACTACAGTGAATGAGCAGACAAAAAGGGACCCATGGCTGCATACTTGCAGACATCAGGTTTCACAGAGTAAGCTAATACTGTCTTTTAAATCTCTTGAGATTTCTGGGTGCACAGCATGGAACTTGTTATTTCTGGGAGTGGATCATCTCTGAGCTGATGCCTGCATGTGTGTGTTCTCTATTCCTGCAGGCTTGTGTGTCTTCTACACTTGGAGAACTCATAGCTGAAGTTCATTAGAACTCTTTCCATTCACCAGATACAAGCTGGTGTGGAAGTGCAAAGTATTTTAAAATACAGGAAGGAAGTCTGATGCTTGTGTACTTGAGGCTGTGTTGTGTTATTCCTGTGAAATGGATCTCTCAGCTGGGAATGAGCTCAGACTTTTGGGAAGGCTTGTTCCATTAGCTGTTTTCAAGCCCTATGTCTCCATTTCAAAATGAGGACCGGGGGGGCTTTGAACTTCATTTATAAGCTGAAATTTGCTGGTCACTCTGAAGCAGTGATTAATTCGTAAGGGAGAAGATGCCAGAAGTCTCACTCTGACCTGCATGTTCTTTCAAACTAAACATCCCATAACTGCATAACCTCAGAAGATGTTTCCCCCCCACTTCCTCCTCCATCATTCCTGCACTTTGCATTGTTCACTGTGTTTATTGTAACACATGATTAATCTCAACCACAGCTTTCAAACCATCGTGTGACCCCAACAAGTTCTTCAGCTAAAGTGGTGATAACTTTAGGTATTGTGGGTGGAAGCTTTGAGGCTCTGAGTAGAAGGGAAAGGATTGGGTTAAAATGTTTGAGGCTTGAACTCGAGAGGAAAAAGTGCCTTCTGTGGGTACAGCACAAGTCTTCTGAAAAGAGATATTTGGAACATGACATGAGGGGATAGTGCAGCTTCTTGCTGTGTGTGTCTGAACCACGGTGTATCCTTTGAAGTTACTTCCTGTGTGTACCTGGGTGCAAAGCAGTAGGGTTGTTCTGTTCAAGAGAGGGCAATCCTTAACCATGTGTCTAACAGCAGGACCAAGCCCTTAGTGCCCATGCTTGGTAGTAAAGCTGATGTGATAGACAATTATGGCACAGAAGAAGCCTTTGATCTTGGAGGGCTTTATATGAAAGACTGTCACAGTTCCTTAAGAGTCAGTTGGGTTAAGCCTTTGAGGACTGCAAGCCCTACGTAAGAATTAATTTTGCTGGCAGCTTGGAAAACACCAGAATTTTGAGGGTTAAAGTTCTGTTTAATTCCTGCCATGGGAATTGTAACAAAAAAAAAAACAAACCCAAAAGAGATGGAATAGCTGGTATAGTGTTTTAAATGCATGAATGGCATTAGCTCAAACTCTATGACTGCAAGGTCAGTGATTTGTAGTAAGTCATATCTGGAAGTGGGAGGCAGAAGGCTGGTGACCGGTGACAGTTTGTGACCTTGACCAAGTGACCCAACTGCTGGTTCCTGACTCTTTCATGAATAAAATGGGGGATAATGATCATTGTTTGGTTCTTACAAGCTTTGGAGATATTTAGGTTCTTGAAATGAAAAAATCATGTTGTGCTCCCACTCCATTCTGCTGATCCACAGTACATCAGGGCTTTACTACTGGTGTTCAACATGTGCTCGCGTATCTGTAGGGAAGGGATGGTTTAGGCAGCCTAATTGCAACATGTCTTCAAGGTCTTCCCTGACTTTTAGCAGGGAAGATATAATAAATCTTTTTTTTTTTCCCCGCTTTCCATGTAATAATTAGACCTATTAATGGAAGCCAACTAATTGGCTTCTATTAATGGAAGCCTTTTCCATATGCGAAGTGTAGCAAAAAGACAAAATGGTTCAAATCATAAGATTATGTGACAAAAGATGATGAAATTCAGAATTACAGTATATCCCATTTCTGTTTACAAGACATCAGCTGATACTGACATGAAAATATGCGACCATTCACTAAAGGCAGCAATGATGGGGCAAAAGACCACTGACTCCATGTTACTGGAACTACTGAAGCCCAAATCATAGAATCAGAATCCCAGACTGGTTTGTATTGGAAAGGACCTTAAAGCTCCTCCAGCTCCAACCCTCTGCCACGGGCAGGGACACCTTCCACTAGAGCAGGTTGCTCCAAGCCCCTGCGTCCAGCCCGGCCTTGAACACTGCCAGGGAAGGGGCAGCCACAGCTTCCCTGGGCAGCCTGTGCCAGCGCCTCAGCACCCTCACAGGGAAGAACTTCTTCCTTGTATCTTGTCTAAACCTCTCCTCTTTCAGTTTGATGTCACTTCTTGTCTTTCTTACATGTCCTAACTAAAAATTCCCTGGCAGGGCAGTAAATTCGTAGAAATCAGAGAATATCTCCTGTTGGAAGGGACCCATAATTACAGGCAATTTTTACCCGTTGTCTTAAAAAATATTTTTCCTTTCTGGAGCAACTGAGCCTTTTCTGTTCCCTGAAATCTCTGTAGGTTTTCAGGGTATTTCTGGATGTCCTGCCAATTTAGTTTCTTCGTCTCAGTGTGTTTCATTTTCTTCCTGTCTAAATAAGACCTGTATTGTAGAGAGAAAAATCTGCCTCTTAGAATTATTGAGGTTAAGCAGGTTATAATTCCAGCATTTGGGACACCTCAGGATATTAGACGTTCAGTAAGTACAACATGTTGCAAACAGGGAAAGGCATTCTGAAGCCATAAGTGGCCATATATCTTTTCAGCCTTGTAGTGGCCAGGCCAGTGAGAGGCAAGTTTGTGTCATCACAGGCACTATTCAAAATCAGCCAGCCATGACAGCTCAGGAATTGGACTCCAGGTTCTCCCACATGAGGGGAGAATTGAGCTTTGTGACCTGCTGCTGAGAAATTAAAGCAGTGCCCCATGCCTCATTAGCATGACAGCTCTGGGAGGGGGCTTGGGATGTAATAAAGTGCTGCAAGACCTTGGAGTGCTTCAGTAGGAAAGCTCGCAAGTGTAAAATCGATGCTTTTGATACATTAGGTGGTAATGGAAGAAGCACAGCACAGAAGTGGTATGATCAGATGATTTAGTTATAGCTATAAATCTAGTGGCAGTATCGTGGCAACGTGATAGGACACAGCATTTCATAAGGAGCGGGGCATAAAGATTCATGCATTAGTCAAGCCTTGAAGCACATGTGGGTGAGGGTGGCATTGCTGATATAAATGACAGAGTGGTTCATCCTGGCAAACACACTAAGTAAAACGAGGATCCTCAGTAGTAAATGGGCACTTTAGACAGAGGTGAAGATACCTGAATTCTCTAGAAGTATTTCTGGTATGAAATTGCTCTGGTGAAAAGAAAATCAGCATAGATTACTCCAGGTTAAAACTCACACTTAGACACTGAGCCCTTCTTTGCCATACCCTGCCTGGCCAGATGTGGAGATTTTGTACAAATTCTTCAGAGCCACCTTTCAATAGTAAAACTACTACCACTTGATGGTTGCTTGGGTGATGTTTTAATGTAAATGAGCTCTTTTCCTTGCTACTCAGGTCACGTAAGTCCTGCCCGAATCACCCTAACTTATCTCCCTACAAACGAATGGCTACATGAGGCTATCAAAAGGATCTACCTCCTACCTCAAGGCATATAGTTCCTCATTCAGGCATCTTGGTTTCAAATCCAGCCTTCCTCTTAAATTACCATCAGTTTGGCTGCCCTTCTTTGTATTGCAGTCAGTTTTTCTCCACCTCTCTAGTAGTGTGGGTCAAGTTGGTACAGCATCACATATGCAATGAGCACTCAAAGAAAGACAGGTCAGGTAAAACCAAATGGGATTGACATCTCTTCCTGCCATTAGCCTATGCTTGATGAGGAAAAATATCATTAGGACTAGTGCAGGGGAGTAGTAAGTTGGAGGAGACAAAGCAGATTTTAGTGTTTTTGTAAGAGTGAGTTACAGAAATCCTGACTGGTGCTGCCTGTATCTTTTCTGATACCCCAATGAAACTTGAAACAAGAGGTCGTCTCAAAGGGTAATAGCTTCCAGCCAAAATGTGCTTCAGTCTACCAGACCACCCATCCTTTCTTTATCAATGAGGTCAAAATAATAGCAGTACTTGACACTTTTACACAGATGGGTAAAATCCATCGTGTCACCAGGAGATATTTCCAGAAACCTAAGCCATGGAACTGTTTTTAATAACAGAAGTAGTTAGATTGTGCCTTTCCTGTGTATATCTCTAAGCAATTAGGAAACAGTAGGTCTCCTGGTACCTCCTTGAATCAGATAAGTGTGATTATCTCCCATTTTACAGACGTCACAAGTGACTAGCCTGAGGTCACCCAGGCATTCTGCAATAGCATCACGGCAGGGTTCATCTCCCCTTATCCTCCCATTTCTGTAACAACCATCGCTCTATGTTCTCTCTCCAAAGCTGCACAGAGATGCTTAACACAATGGAGCGCTTTGGTGCAATTGATTTCTAACAGGTGACTTCCTAGACCTGATTTCACTTGCTGAAAATGGCTTAGTATGACCAGTTTACAGATAACCATGATGTTCATGCATGGAATTCCTATAAAATACACAAATTTGGACAGATATCCAAGTAATGCATCTGTCTAGATCGGCATAAAATATCCTGTTCGCAAATGGAGTGAGAAATCAGTGATTTTCAAACATAGATGTGAAATTTGCACTTAACTACCTAGTTGCAAATCATGTCCTAGTTTTTAGTCACATTAACTCCTGAACAGGGAATTTAAGCCTGTGCTGAACATTGCAGTAGCTCCTATTTAAAACAGTTTGCTTTGTCTTCCATTTCTTCTCCCTAAAAAAACTCTTGAGCGGTTTATATCAATGTCAGAAGTTCCTCCAATCCATCTTTGGCTAAAACACAAACAGTTCCCCTCTGACTGATCTGCGGCTTGGTTGCTGTCACATGCAAAGCTGACTAATGCCCTTTAATTTATGAAATGCTACATAGTCCTCTAAAGATTGCCTAAATATTTTACTGCATGTCACTTTTTGTTGGAAACCAGACCCCGTACTTGCTGTGCCTTCCATTAAGTAGAACCTCTTCAAATTACTTCTGCTTCTAAATGGGAGTTTGTATGTGCTAACTTTTATCTTGCAGCTTCAAACACATCTCAGGGCTCTTGCATCTCTTTTACTATTTGTCTCCATCCTGAATTAACGTAATATTTATGTGCAGGATTTTGAGGTGGTCTTAAAGCTTTCAGTTTTATTTCTTTCCCCAAATTGTTCTTTGTAGAGCACTGGGAGGGGGTAATATATAAGGTCCCTTCAAAGAATGTGGATAACTTTCATCTTCTCAGATGCTAGGAGAGCAGGATGTTTGCATGCTACAACATCTGATAAATTACTGTGCACTGGAGGTAACGATAACACTTGGAGTTTCCCAGTATTAATTTCCTTGGAAGTTGTTCAGCACAGTAGCCATGGAAAAGCTTATTTCAGCTCGAGCGAGGAACTGAAGGGAAGAGAAAGGATCTGTAGAGACTGGCATAAGTGATTGTGTGGCAGAAAGATAATCCCTGAACACACCTGTGCAGCAGAAGCACAACGTGGGGATTAGTTTGGTGCTTAATGTGTCACTCTGGCATCCCCTTCCTGAACTGCCTGACTGGTTTCTGCTGGCCCAGCTCGAGTGTCACCACAGTGAATGTCACCACCAGGGGATTCCGATACCCAGCAATGGCTGTTTGTTTGCTCATTTTGAGGCTGGGGGCTGAGGTGGAATTTTAGTGGTGTGAAGGATGAAGGGAGGAAAGAGCAAATAATAACCTGAAACAGAGCGCTCAGTGCAGTTCCTCATCCTTTGCATTCAGATCTGCCCTTTCCACAAGCATCCCCTCACCCCATCCATTACCCCAATAAAGTAGAATTCTGCTGTTGGTGTTACTCTGCCAGAGAGCAGAGCATAAGGGGACTCTTAAGTACTTATTCCTGCAGTTCTAATCCTTGCAGCTAGCCTTTGCACTTACTGAACCATAGTTTCTCCTGTATTACAACTTTCCTTGTGTTTTCCATTTTGCACTGCAAGGGTCTAAAGTCTCACACTGGGTGACTGCACGTCTATAAAAACAGGAGGTTTGTAAGTTCAGGGGAATTCTCCTCAACTCTCTAAGTGCTCTTTGCAAAAGGTGGGAAGTGAGAAGCACAGAAAAGATTATAAGGATCTGTCAGTGCATTTTGGAGGAAATGGCTCACTTGGATGAAGTACTTGTAGCAAAAGCCAAACTTGGGGCAGAAAAAAGAGCACTAAATTCCAACCTGCAAACCTTAAGGAAAGGAGGAAGAAGAGGGTAGAAAAAGACCCAAGAGCGTGGAAGAAAGCTTTGTTTCAACTACATTTGAGTTTCAGATTGGCCTGGTGTGCTTCCTGTGGCATTGGAGTGCTGTAAATCGGAAGGGCTCAGGTTGGAAACAGGTCTGAAGCCCTGATTTCTGAGCCCAAACAGAGTTGCACTTACTGCCAGAAGGGTTTATTCAGCGTGCTGGATGGGAGCCAAAGGGACTGACCGCCCTGTGAGCTGAAGCCAGTGCCAGCCAGGCGAAGAATAACATTGCTTTGACTGAAATGGCAACTGTTTGTTTGTTCTTCCAGCAAGAGGCGGGGGCGGGGGGGGGAAGCAGCTTTTAGTGCTGGTGGTGACAGAGAAGGTTAAAAATCGAAGAGACAAAATAAGATTATTGTGAAAGAGGATGAAAGGTTACGGGCAAATGTTTCTCCTTGGTTACACTTCCCTGGTCTCTTGGTCTTCACTGGTTTGCAATTAAAAGGAAGGCTTGTTCTGCATTACCTTTAACATACAGGTTTTTCTTTTTCTTCTTCTGCAAATATATGGTAAATTCTATATGATGAACTACCTTTACTGGTAATGATTATAATGTAGCAAACCCACCAGGCAGTGTAGGCACTGGCAGAGCAGCATGTGATAGTCGTGGAGGTTACAAGTCATAGTTTCTCATGTGTTAATAGGGGGATACTTCACAGAGTAAATCAGCAATTGAACGTGACATAGAGCTTGATCTCAGTACAAAGCATGCCAAGTGAACAGGTATGGAAGCAGAAGGAAAGCTGTGGTTGACATGGGACAGTGTTGTGGCTCCAACAGCTTATCAGCAGATAAAGGCAAGGTAGATGTTAGATATAAGGAAGAAGTTCTTTGCAGTGAGGGTGCTGAGGCACTGGAATAGGTTGTGCAAGGAAGTTGTGAATGCTCCAACCCTGGAGGTGTTCAAGGCCAGGTTGGACAGAGCCTTGGGCGACATAGTTTAGTGTGTGGTGTCCCTGTTCATGGCAGGAGGGTTGGAACTGGATGATCTTAAGGTCCTTTCCAACCCAAACCATTCTGTGATTCTATGATTCCCCCTGTTGTGTTCCTACAGGCCCTTGTCCAAAGTCCCTCTCCAGGTTTCCTGGAGCCCCTTTAGGCACTGGAGCTGCTCTAAGGTCCCCCCTTCAGGAGCCTTCTCTTCTCCAGCTGCCCCAGCCCAGCTCTCTCAGCCTGGCTCCAGAGCAGAGCTGCTCCAGCCCTCACAGCACCTCCGTGGCCTCCTGTGGACTCACTCCAGCAGCTCCACGTACCTCTTGTGCTGTTCCCCAGAGCTGGATCAGGGCTGCAGGGGGGGTCTCCCCAGAGCACAGCAGAGGGGGAGAATCCCCTCCCTTAATGTGCTGCTCATGCTCCTTTTGATGCTTCAGTTTGGGATGGGTCATTTTTTGCTCTCAGTCTGTAGTGTACAGCAGCTCCTTACACACTGTACCACAGAACTGTTTGAGCGCCAAAACTGCCTTGGCTGGAGAACTTCTTGCTTGACGCTGCCATTTCACACATACTGTTTGACTTGGGTTCTTGCTTATTTAATCTGCGAGCTTTCATTCCATTTGGGTGCCAGGAGCTGGCCTGATCACATGCAAGAGGCACTGGCAGAGAGCTGGCAGAGCCATGCCACGGGAATTGCTGCCTGCTGGATTGTAGCTGGTCTAAGGTCAGGCTGGCACGACCCGACAGTCTCACCTGCAGCCAAGTCACTCGCTGTCCCCTGTTTGTGCCATACTCATCCTCAGGGAATGTCCACTTTGCCTTTTTCTGGTTGCTGTGCAACTGTCAAACTGCTTTTTCTTCCCTAGCTGCTGATGTTTCTGGTAAGACAAATAGTTCCAGTTAGGTGATAGTACTTGTAGCAGTAGTCCTGACACATGCAGGTGATAGTAATAGTAGTCTGCATGTGTCAGGGTAAATATTACATTTGACTTCACTATCTCTAGGGAAATTTGGTACTTACAACGGTATATCAGCCCCTGGAATGTTCCAATTACCAAAAACTTTAGTCCAACTAAAAGAAAAGTAAAATGATTTTTCTAGTGTTCTTTATTTCATTGAAGCAGGTTTAAACCTGAGAGAATTTCAGACATTCAAACTAAACAGGAATAAAATCCAAAGTAGGTTATTAAAATACATTTTAATAATTTTAATATTGAAAATACTGAAATATTAACCAATTTCATTACATTTTAAAACTTCATAAAGAGACATTGTTAAGAGTTCATGTCAACCACATGTTTTTTGGGGGCCTAATTCTCTTTGGAGAATGTTTACCCAGCTCTTTTGGGCTGGGTAGACAAGGTAAGGGATGACAGCTTCTTAGGGCAGGTCAGTTAGGCTCATTATCTGAAGGAAGCATGAAAAGAGGAACATGGAAGATGGTATTTTTCATGTCCATTATCCAGAGAGGAGCAGCTGCTTATGCAGATATTCTGAAACTTAGTGGCAATTTCAGAAATGGGAGATAGAGTAGGGGAGCAAAAAAAGAGAATTAAGTCATTCTCTGGTTCCTTTTTGTCTTTAAATGTCTTGGAGCATCTTTATATTCCCCTTTTATTCCAGGACTATCACCTGGGTGCAGTCTAACTTGTTTGGTCCTTCCAGCCTGTAAACTTCTCTTCTGTCTCCCACTCAGACTTTGGGCCACGTGACACTCCAAGGTTAGATCCCAGTCACAGGTTACCTATCAGAAGGTGTTGTGCTTTGTCAGCTGCACGGTCTCTGTCCCTGGAAGGCATGAATTTGCTCCTGCAGTGCTGTGAGCACCACTGAGAATCACAGAATCAACCAGGTTGGAAAAGACCTTTAAGCCCATCAAGTCCAACCATTCCCAGCAGTGCCAAGGCCACCACTAACCCCTGGCACTGAGGCCTCAGCTCCACGGGCTGTGAACACTTGCAGGGATGGTGACTCCAGCCCTGCCCTGGGCAGCCTGTTCCAATGCCTGAGCACCCTCTGGGGAAGGAATTGTTCCTCAGCTCCAGCTAAACCTGCCCTGGGGCAGCTTGAGGCCGCTTCCTCTTGCCCCATCCCCTGTTCCCTGGGAGCAGAGACCAGCCCCCTCCTGGCTCCATCCTCCTGTCAGGCAGTTGTAGAGAGCGATAAGGTCCCCCCTGAGCCTTCTCTTCTCCAGGCTAAACCCCCCAGGTCCCTCAGCCCTTCCTCATCACACTTGTGCTCCAGACCCTGCACCATCTTTGTTGCCCTTCTCTGGCCCCACTCCAGCACCTCAATGTGTCTCTTGCAGTGAGGGGCCCAGAACTGAACACAGGATTCGAGGTGCAGCCTCACCAGTGCCCAGCGCAGGGGGATGATCACTGCCCTGGCCCTGCTGCCACACTGGGGCTGGGACAGGCCAGGATGCTGTGGTGGCTTCTTGGCTGCCTGGGCACAAACTGGCTCATGTACAGCTCTGTCAATCAGCACCCCCAGGTCCACTTCACGCTATGAAGGGTTAAATCATATTTCTGTGCTGTGCTGAACTCCAGCATTGCTCAGCTTTACTCCAGGTGAGTGGAAGGACAGCGATGTGGGCCATTGAATTTCTAGTGTTCCTTTTTAATGACGTACCAGAAGGAGAGATTCCTCCTTGCACCAGATGCACTCTGCTTTGGAATTGCCATTCTGGGCATTTCGAGGGGAGGCAGAACGACAGGCTGAGCACTCATATCGCTCATACCTCAAACAAATGTTTTTCTGATTAATTAAAATAAATTGGCATAACAAGAAACACAGTGTGCGTCCTCCGAAGTGCAAAGTTGTTTTCTCATGCAGCTTCCTGTTCGAGCGAGCACTTTAATTATCTCTGTTTGTGCTCAAAAGCAAATTTGGACTTGTTTTCTTCCTTAGAAATCAGCATTACTTGATTCCCATTGCTGCTTAAAAGGCAGCAGCCTGGAAGGGAATTGTCCTTAACCAAGGAGTGTGTTTTTCCCTATGCACACAGACTGTTCTCTTCATCCTCCCTTAGGAGTGACCTAAACACAGCTCTAGGTAAAGAACTTTAATCTGTGTTTGTACAGAATCACTCTCTTGGTTTGCATGATTTTATTATTTAAACATAATAAGCTTCAGTAGCTCATGAGCAGCACACTGAAAGACAGAGTTGTGGTGGTAGGAAACGCAGCAGGATTTCCTCATTCAATATAGAACCTCAAAAAGAGAATTAAAACACAGCACTTGTCAGTCTTCAAATAGTCCCATCGCTATCAGTAGGAATGGGAAAAACCATATTGTTATAAAAGTAGATATTGGCCAATTCCTTACACAAAAATAAATATGAATGCAAAAAAAATTCTTATTATTGATACAATCAAGATTGGGATGAAAATGAATTTCTATATGTAGAATGGTTAGGAAATTGCATGCTACCTCCTTCACTGTCAGCAGCACTGTTAATGTTTTTGTTGAGTGACATCAGGTTGTCCTGATAAACTAGTTGTGTATTCTCTTCTTTGGTGTTATCAGATGTTGTACTTGATCCATGCTGGAATGGGAAACCCAGGGATGCTTGCCCATTGGCTTGGATTGTTGCTGAGACTTCCTGAACTATCACTTTTCACTGCCAGTCAGTGCTCTGGGATAGTATCAGGTGTTCTCTTTAACAGAGATACAAACCCAAAATCTCAACCACTTCTTTGTGGTTCCTTAAAGATCTCTTATCATCTTTGCAATACATGAGTATTGACTCTTGACGTGAGTATCCCTCTGAGATACGTGAGTATCCATCTGAGATAGAGTCTTTATCAGGGACTATAGTGATAGGACAAGGGGTGATGGGCTTAAACTTAAACAGGGGAAGTTCAGGTTAGATATAAGGAAGAAGCTCTTCCCTATGGGGGTTGTTAGAGATCATGATCTCAGGCTGGTTTGTGACAATTTATGTACCTGCTCCTCTCCACCCTGTTCTGCAGGAGGTGAAGAGACACTGGAGACACATCACTGGCATTCGAGTGCCTCTGCAGTGAAATACCTTGCAGCTCCCTAAGACCATGAAGCAGCACTGCATAGATGTGTAGGTCTTGGGAAATAAAAGGACCACCTGATTTTGTAGTCTCATCTCCTGGGTGACTCACTGTGTTTCACTCCACTGAACAGTAATAAGCCAACAGTTTCAAATACAAATTGGCGAAAAAAGAAAGAAAAAGACTACTTCAACCAGTTGCAAAGACAGGGAAAATCTGGAGGGGTGGAATAGAATTCCTGAAATCAGAATGCAACTAGGACAAAGTAGTCATAAAATCATAGAATCATCCAGCATCTTTGTAGCCCCCTTCAGACACTGAAGCTGCTCTGAGGTCTCCACGCAGCTTCTCTTCTCCAGGCTGAACAGCCCCAATGTTCTCAGCCTGTCTCCATACAGGAGGTGCTCCAGCCCCTGATCATCCTCGTGGCCTCCTCTGGATTTGCTCCGACAGCTCCATGTCCTTCTGATGGTGAGGACACCAGAATTGTACACAGTGCTGCAAGTGGGGTCTCACGAGAGCAGAGATGAGACCCCAGAACAGTTTCTGTTGTATAAAATACAGTCTCTCTAATGCTCTGGATTATACATCCCAGCTGTCCTTGTTTTGTAAATCCAATAATTTGAGTTTCTGTAGAAGTGTTTGTGGGTTTCTTCCCCTTCCCTGCCTCACATCCC
>NW_009918803.1:0-1335 GCF_000696875.1 Nestor notabilis
CGTCTGAAAGCGGATCAGCACCCAGCTTTTTAGGTTGGAATAACTTCAACTCTGGTCTTTACTATTTTTTTTTTGTTTTCCTCCTGTCAGAGTCCTGCTGCTTAGAGATGGGCGTGTATGAGTGACTTGTGGCATCACAGGGTTATAAAGTCAGCTGAGCACAGAAAGAAAATAATATTGCACTTACATTTAGTGCTTTGGTTGCTGTCAAAGGGCAAGCCAGCACTTGAAAGTGAAGTTGCTGTAAAGTGGTACTGCTAATCGTCTTGTCCTTCTGCTTGGCTGGCTTATATGTCCTGCCACACCGCCATCGGACTGCCCGCATGGTATCTTCCTTCCTGCTCCTCTTACCTGTCTGGCACCGTGAGTATCGCCCAGTATCTCTGCCTGAGTACTTCTCTGTGGCAGAAACATAGAGAGGAAGGTTTGTGCCGCCTCTCTGAGCACATCAAGCACCTCTGCGGCATGCTGTCCCCATCCTGCTCCTCCGTACTGTGCCAAGTAAGCAGGTGGATGAGCCACAGCCTCAAAAATCAACAGAAGCACTGTCTGGCTTTCATGAATGTGGCTCGGACTTTGCTTTTTATTACTCCCAACTGCTGCAGATAGAAAATCTTAAGCTCCCTTAACTATCCTATGTTTGCCTGAGTTTATGGCTTAGCTGCTATTGTGTAGGGTTTTCTGCACGTCCATGCAGATACTCAAAAAAAGAGTATATATGTGCAAGATATGTAACCCCAATAAAACTAAGAGATCTGGGTGGACCCAGCAAATAGGATCCGTGCGGCCCCCCAGTGCATTATGAACCTAAGAAAGAAAAACCAGAAGTTGATTGACAGTGAAAATATTTTGTGACAGTTTTGAGAACTAAGTACAAACTGTGTAGAAGAGTTAGTAAATGTATTCCTTAAACCTTAGAAGTCATATTTGAGAAAAGTTTAAGCAGCTTGCTGTTTAAGTAAAACACGGAATATAATAACACAAATTAGATATTCTGTACTTTCTCTTCTGCTTAGGTAAAAGACTGCATTGTTAAGCCTATTTTGCCACAGAGTTGCTCCAGAATTATGATGAACAACAGTGCTAAATCACTGTAAAGATAAACCTGCTAAGCAAACAACAGAAAAAGCAAAACAAAACCTGACTCGTTGGTCTCATAGATCTTTACAATGCACCCCATCCTCTGAAAAGAAATAATCACTGAAATCTTTAAATATACTTGTAGTTTCCACTTAATTCTTCCTGAGTTTTGTCTTTGAAAATGGTGACTTGGTCTCCTTTGCAAATTATGTTTTGTGTATAAATCTGATTTTACATATATGTATTATATATATT
>NW_009918803.1:1346-22308 GCF_000696875.1 Nestor notabilis
AGTTTCATTCTGCTTGGTTCTGGAGGCTTCCTTCTTTGTGCATGTGAACTTTGTCAGTGTTCTTGTCCGCTTTCACAGTAGGAGTGAAATGTTGGAGTAATTTTCAGTATTATTTTAGTGTAGGTTTGTACCACTACCAGTGGCAGAGTGAGACAGATTTCTCTAGACTGAGGAAATAACTGGAAAATGTCTTATATCTCTGAAGAGTCATTATATTACTTTCTCAATCTTAATCCTTTGATGAAAATATAGTAAGTTTCTCACAGTATCTTTCTTACAGTCACACAAATGCACATACTTGTGATTCCTAAATACAGTGAATACAATGTCACAGAACATTTTAAGAGCTCAGATCAGTATCTCTAAAAGGGTTTACTGTCCTCTTTTTTTTTTCTTTTTTCCTTTTTTTTTTTTTCTGATGCAGGAAATGAGAAACTGGAATTATTTACAGAATAACCTTCAATGTTCATAACTTCAATGTTCCAACTTCCTTCTGGCATGAATAATCAGGACTAGAGCCTCTAGAATGTGTGTGTTGGACTAGTGTATCCCTTCTGCAGTAAAAGAAGCAGACTAATTTGGCAGAATTCACGGGAGAGTGGTAGGACCTGCAGAACAGGACTCGAGGAGAGCAAGTGAACAATTTGGCCTTATTCTAGAGAAAGGGTAGGGCAGAAATCTTAGGTGTAGTTCCAAGAAAGAAACGAATATCTTCGTGAGTGTAAACTGGTTCAAGGAAGATTCAGGCTAGATAATACGCAATATGTCCTAGCAGATTGGCAAAGTGAACATGCTGGATATTTCTGGACATTGGTTCCATTGAACTTGATTTTCAGGACTATGAAACTAAAAATTTTCATTTTTCCTTTTAACAGATCATTTTGTTCAAGGGCATATTTCTTTACAGATCAGGAAATCTCTCGGCATACAAACAACAGTTTTTCACAATTGCAGCATGATATTTCCTTGTTTAACATTACAAATTAAGTACTGCATTTCTTCTAGATCAGGAATGCATGTTAGCATTTATGATGATTAGGAAGAGGAGATGATACCCAATATGGAATTTATTTATATTTTTTCATGGGAAAATTATGAAGCCCATTGCTTTCATAGTGTATAGATGCACTGCTAATACAGCCCAGGGAAGCTGTGATGTAACTGAGAGAAGGTGAAACAGTCACTCTAGTCAGGTTAGAATGTAGGCAGAGCTCATTGTGTGAATGAAATTATTTGGGCCTTCTTCAGTTATTTTTACCCAGCGTGTCAAAAGGGTGAATGGAGTTCCTCGTATGGTTGGTGTTTTAAACCATTCCTGCAGTATCTGTCTGACACAGAAAATAATAGTAACTGCATACCACCTGTATACCTATGTGTAATATCTGGTACTTAAATTCCAGAGTCAAAATCCTGTGAGGATTAAGTTGAACTTCATGTTTCTTTGGGGTATATTCGGTGTGGATTGAGAGGAGTCATGGGGGGAGGGCTCTGCTTGAAGATCAAGTTTTAGGAACAAAAGGGGTCGTCAGAGATGGGAATGCAACAAATAAATACTCTTGCCTCTGTAGGCTGTGGTTAACATAGCCTGTCAGAAGTAAAGTAGCCAGTTTCTGAAGCAATGCCAGAGAAAATACAAGAGTTTGTGTGTTGCTATGAAAGCATCTTTATGTGTCTGTGGTTTTCTTCCCCCCATTTCCTGTCAGATGTTGTGAAACTAGGAGGGATCCTGGTGACTTTGTTGGCTGCTTGGTACTTGGGATACTTACTTGCTGCTCTTTTACCCAAAGACGCATTAACACCTATGGTTAATCTTCAAGACATTGGAAGGAAACCAGTGTTGAGGGGTGTGTAGTTGTATTTCTTTTTTTTTTTCCCTTATACTATATCCAGTGTTGTCTATTTACATGCTAAATGACAAATGGCTTGTTAGCTAACAAATGATTTGGTATGTGCTATTGTAAAAATCAAGTTGGCTGTGTAAAGTACAAGTCTGAACTATTTCTTAGACACTATCTTTGATGAAACACAATATCAGCCTATAAACACCTTATTTGTTTGCTGGCATATCAGCACACAGCTATAGCTGCAGCTTTGGCTCTATCACATGTATTTTACATTTATGGTAAACTGTTGAATCACTAACCACACTTTGTAGCAAAATTCTCATTACTTTTTCTCTCAGATCTGACTGGGTGGCTTAATATGTACATTTTTCTCATTTTATGACTATGTCATCATGTGAAAAAGGCTTAAAATGAGATAACTATGAACTTCAAGGTATTGGTAGTAAACCTTCAACCATCTAGCCCTTCTTTCCTGTTATATGAAATAGCACAAAATAATCACTCTAGATTCGAATCAAATCATATTATAAGGCGCATTTTTCCCTAAATAAGCTTGCTTTTGGTCTCAGCAGCTGTTTGAAAGTCAATGACAATTTAAAGCCCCAGTAAATCTAAGATAATGTTGTCATGTGTTGTGGTTTATCCCCAGCTGGCAACTAAGCCCTGAACAGCCACTCACCCACTTTCCCCCGGTGGGATGGGGGAGAAAATCCGAAGGGTAAAGGTGATAACATTCATGAGTTGAGATAAAGACAGTTTTATAGGTAAAGCAAAAGCCGTGCAGGCAGGCAAAGCAAAACAAAAAATTTATTCACCACATCCCATGTGCAGGTAGATGTTCAGCCATTTCCAGGAGAGCAGGGCTCCATCACATGTGACAGGTACTTGGGAAGAAAAGTGCCATCACACTAGATGTCCACCCCTTTCTTCTTCTTCCTCCAGCTTTATATGCTGAGCATGACCCCATATGATATGGGATATGCCTTAGGTCAGTTGGGGTCAGCTGTCCCGGCTGTGTCCCCTCCCAACTCCTTGTGCACCCCTAGCCCTCACTGGTGGGGTGGTGTGAGGAGCAGAAAAGGCCTTCAACCTGTGTAAGCAGCTGCTCAGCAGAGACTAAAACATCCCTGTGTTGTCAACACTGTTTCCAGCACGAATTCCAAACGCAGCCCATACTAGCTACTATGAAGGAAATTAACTCTACCCCAGCCAAAACCAGCACCCCATGAGACTGGAAAACCAGCAGGACAGAGTTCTGTGTATATATGTTTGAGCTTAGCATGTTGGTATTAAGTGATTCTTTCCATAAATAAATAGCTTATGCAGCATCCAAGAAATCCTTTTCTTATCTTTCTTATTGTAGCCCCAGTCCCCAAAAGACAGAAATGTGATCACTGGTCTCCCTGCTTACCTGGGAGCTACACCTATCGGATTCTTAGTGGTGGTGGCAAAGGAAAGCTGGCCAAAATTTGTTTTGAGGATGAGCTGTGAGTAACAGTCTTAACTTTCAATCTAAGCAAGTGCTTTATAGTGTGAAGAAGGGTGTTTCATTTTGGTTCAGTAGCACAAAGGAAGCTCTTAGCAAGGAGCTTCAGAATATGTATGGCAGTATTTAATTCTTCCACCCACCCCCACCCCCCGACTTTTTTTTTTTAATACCTAATATCAGGTTATTTTCTTTGTTCCTCTGCATAAGATGCATTCAACTGTTAGTGTCAAGTATGATTTTTAATTTTCATGGTGCAGTATAGCCAGTTTACAGTATGTAACCCATACTCATTCATTGTGCGTGGTTGAAGGAAACTGATAAAATGTGCAAGATATTTATGCCATAGATCTTGCTTGCTACACAGTCTTGAATTAAATAAACAAAGAAAATATGAGCATCAGTAAATGACTTAGCACTGGCAAATATAACTTTGGATCAGGGCTTCTGGACGGATGCATTCTACTGATACTGTGTTTACTTCAATTCCAGGCTTATAAGTGAAGAGAAGGGTAATGTTGGAAGAGGTATAAACATTGCCATTGTGAATTGTAAGTAAGAGAAGAAGATGCAAGACACAGACATACTTTTTTATGTAAACGTTTTTTGTGATCTCTGCTCAGAATAAGCCCAGTTCTAGACTGCTGTTTTACTGCTGACAGATTTTTGCCACCTTTTTCCTTCATCCACATGATAAACTTTCCATTTAGAGTCCTATGTTCGAAAGAATCTGCTTTCATGATTTCACACTATGTGGTTCAAAGATCAGCCAGAAAGGAATCAGGAACTGCTGGATCTTCTCAATAGAAATGGGCTGATGCACTCTAAATTGAAAAGACCCTCTCACATAGCAGGAATCCAACCAGGGTCTTGGATAACAAAAATCAGTTTAACACAGTTGACATGGATTTAGAAATTTGAAAAGTGTTTCCAATTGTACATGTCTTGTTTAAATAAAGATAGCCATCTAAGCAAAAACATAATTAATGATGAATATTGACCAAAATATTTTGGAGTTACTTTTTGTTTGTGTGTGCAATTTCTGATGCAGTAATAATGAATGTTGGGTTTCTGTCCACTGACATTCAAATGGTATGAAAGCCTTCACATCTGAAACACTGCACAGAATAATATTGAGCTCAGTCAGATAGTCTTAGGTGTAACCATTTTTCCTATTTATGGTTGTGATCTAATTTAGTATACGTAGATGCAAAACCATGGACACACACAGTAAATGGAATTTCTTCTTTAAAATAAAAAGTAATAAAAATATCTTTTTAATTTGGTGATTCAGAGACTACATGAAACAAAATATTCTCTCCAAATCTTAAATTGATATTATTCCGTATTCCTTTCAATTTAATAATGTAAGCAAAAGAAATCTCAGAGGCCCAGTAGTACACAGAAGTAGAGGTGCTAGCTTTAGCTGAAAACACTGTATATTCTGATTGATTTTAATAATGTTTTGCTCCTATTTATACAGCTTTTTGTTTTAATTACAGATAAAACAGGAAAAGTTATCTCAGCAAAATTTTTTGACATGTGGGAAGGAGGTAAGGAAAAGAGTCTAACAGAGCTTTTGTTAGTGTTTCAGTGTTAAGAAATGACTTACATGATTATCTTGCACTTTCAAATTACTGTGATTGCATTATGGATGGGGATCAGCTAGAAACAAACAGCTGTTTTCTTCATAAAATACGCTCTGGCCAGATCTGATGACAAATTTTTTCGGAAAAGCTGAATTTCTCCTATATTTAGATAGTTGTCTTTTATTTTAATTGTCAAATTACCATTTTTTAAGTGTCTTCCCCTTCCGTCCATTATTTCAGTCTGGTAGGAATAGCAGTTAATCAGGTACCACATCCAGATGCATCCCTCATGAAAATTCCTTTTCTTGACATATTTTCTTCTATTTTAGTTGTAAAATCATCATAAGAAATATGCTAGTCTGTCTCTTAACATCCTTCCTGTAGCTAGAAAGATGATCTACTTTAAGACTAGCTCTTAACATGTTTTCCAAACTTTGAATGATAGCAGCCTCCTAACCATTAGTAAGGAAAAACAGAATGCTATGAGGCACTGGAAGCTGATTCTCTGACCACTTAAGAACGCTTTTGACCTTATGCGCATGAATAGAAATGACACTGGGGCTAATTATGGGGCTACAATTTATATACAGTATGTAGACAAGTATGTAGACAATGTCTCCAGGGTGCTTGTTACCTTTATTTTTTGTATGGAGGACAAGTGTCTTGTGTATGTCAATTGCAAAACAAATGAATAGCTTAGTGCTGCAAATAGGCTGGTACTTAATCAAAGTGGGTGGACAGTGAAGTGTGTAACTCAGCTCTGTAGTTAGCATGGTAGTAGTAAGCTCACAGAATAGCAATGACTTCTCCTGGGCCATTCCATGCTTAGCTTGCATGTATAAATATTGCGTGAGGTAAGCATAAGAAGCCACCTATGTACTTACCCTGGATGTAAATGACTTTTGTGGAAGTTCAGAAGTACCTGTGTTTACTACTGGGAAGTGCAGATCAGCCCATGCTTTCCTAGCCTTCAGTGAGAGATAGCAGCTTTCTGTTCTTTTCGGGATTAGGCCTTCTACCTGTAAACAGAAAAAAAATGCCTAATTAGGTCTCATTTTGAATAGATGAGGCCAAAAAGTGAAAGCAGATTCAAAGTAGGTGGAATGTGATCTGTGTGTAATGAATAATCACTTTGTGATTGATTCAACAGACCACTCAGGAGAGATGATGACTTTCATTAAAAATGCACCAGAAGAGTCCCTCCTTTTGATGGTGACTCATGATGATGGAAGCACCCGGTAAGCAAGTTATCCATGACAGGCTGAGGAACGGAGCAATGTATAGCTTGAATATTACAATTGCATAATGGTATAAATGAATGGTAAATTTCACTCTATAGTCAGGGTTGTTCTTTCTTGCCTAAAAATTTTTTTAATCCATGTCCATTCCATGCCTGCCTATATCATGTACGTCGATGCTTCCAAAGATGGATAGTGTTATATTTGTTTAAAAGCACTAGTTGTCCTCCTAAAGGGCGCTGCACTTACCTCTGGGTCACAGAGGTAACCTTCTATTAAGAAGGTGTCCACACCTCCAATTACAATGTATCTAGTTTGCATTCCTTCTGACATCTTAACCTGATTCTTCAAGTGCATCTTGAGTGGTTTAGTTAAATTCATGATATGGCAACTGTACCATGGAAGACTTAATCATTCATTTGATAAACAGTTGATGTCCTTGTCCTTATTTAAGAAAGGTCGAAACATCAAATAGTATTTGGGATACATTTTTGTTTCTGCTCTGCTGTTACAAACTGGCTGTATTAACATCAGGAATGCAGAGAGGAGAAAGAAAAAGTACTTTGCTCTGGAAGTGTAACAGCTCTCAGGGTTTTTTAAACTTCTCATTTTTGCTTCTGCTGACTTAAAAACGTAAAGCATGAATCAGCTGGTTTCTTGTTCAGCATTTTTCACATACTGAATTTTTAACACTTTTCTACACTCCATTTTCCTAGGTTGAAAAATGACACCAAAAAGTCAGTAGAAGAGCTGGGAAGCAAAGAAATATGGAATATGAAGTTCAGGTCAAGTTGGGCCTTTATAGCTGCCAAAGGCTTCAAACTCCCCGATGACATCCAAAAAGAAAAGGTCAGGTTCATTTTATTTTCACTTTGTGTTTGTCTGCATATAAAGTATAACCTTCAGGTGCAGATTTCATGTGTTAGCTATAATAACTGTAGTCTGTTCAGTAAGCCTCACTTGCACAACGTAAGTTCAATGTGTTATCATTCTTTGCTTTGGATCTGCACCATGTACAGCACTGACTTCTACCACACCAGCACTAAAACATCTCTACACAAATTTCAGAAGTGACCAGTGATTCTAGAGAGTTTCAGTTTTAAAATGTCCAACCTAACATGCCGTACAGAGACTTCCATTTTCTTCTGGAAGAACAAATTCCAAGGATTCCTAAAATGAAGTGTGGTTTTATATGAAAATTGGGCTGCCTCAGACTGGCCGTGCAAATACAGCAATGTTTGCATTATAAAACTTTTCTGAATAACTTGCACTCAGGCTTCAGGAGGACTAAAGATACCATTTTTACATCAGATTTCTGTTTGCATCTGTGACCTTGTTGTATTCGCTTTCTGTAAGTCCAGTAGTGCTCATCTGTATGACAGAGGCTGACAGAAATGAGAAAACCCAATATAGAGGTCAGTTCCCTTGATGATACCAACTCCCTCTAAAGGCTCATGAAACTTCCATAGCTGTTTGGTTGGGTTTTTTTCATAAATTACTGTTGCAATCTTCTTCACGGAGCTTCTGCAGGAAAAAGGTATTCACTTTAGTGTATATTAAGACAGCCATCCAGGAAATAAATAAAGCACTCTGTGTGAGAGAGAAACTGCGGGAATTTTCACCCATTATGTTGAGCAAAATGTGCAATGTATTACTTAGCTTCCCAGTCCTACCCCATTACCCCCTTCTGTTGTATGAGGCTGGACAAATTAGTTCATAAATGGAGTACCAAATATTGTGGTTTTTGTATTATTAATTTTTTAAACAGATAAACCACTCTGACAAGAAGAAGAACAGATACAATGGCTGGCCAGCTGAAATCCAAATAGAAGGCTGTATCCCAAGAAACCTGATCTGAACAAATGCATACCTCATTAATAAAGATGATTCTGTATTTTTGTATCTATGACTCTAGTAAATTGCCTCCAGAACCTAATAAGCATCTGAGCACTAACTGTAAAATAATCATGTACAGTTTTAAGCCTTTCTTTCCTCTGTGAGGTTTTACTCTAATCTGAAAATAAACAGGTATTTTGATAACATGTAGAAATAAAGTACTTTGGTTTGGAATTACAGTGTTCAGAAAGTCAGTCATAAAATAGCAGGATTTTTGAAAGTGAGTATGCATTGTCATTAGTAATTTTAGGGTTTTGGTTTTGTTTGGGTTTAGTATGTGTTTTCTTTAGGTTCCCTTTAAAGACTAATATGCAAATAAAACTTAATCTAAATTGTAATATAAAATCACTTGCAAGAAAGTAATTTTTTATGTTAGTTTATTAGCAGAATCACTTCAGAAATAGCAGTTACATTTGTTGAGCTGCTTTCAGTGATGTTGACAACATGGAACAGCAATGTTCACTTGAAGATCAAGTTACTTGAATTATTTTACCAAATTTAAGCTGCAAGTCTACATGGCTTGTTTTATTTTTTTTCTTCCTGTAAGTTTAACTTACTTTAAAAAATGTAGTGAATTCATGCAAGCTTAAGTGTTATTCATGCTAACTGTAGAATCAAACACGTGATTGTAAAGAAACTGTAGAAGCCATTTATTCAATTCCCCTTTTTCTGAAGCACATCAAGTATGTCTGGACCCTTCTTAAATAATGTTTGCCCCCCAGTTGTTCAGAAGCCTCCCATATCATAGATTCCACAGCTTAAGTTGCTTCCTGTAGTATTTCACTGTTATACTAGTTATTTCCCAAACATACTGAATTAACCTGAAAGGACCAAGCCAGTTATACGGAGAATAACTCATCATCATTCTTTTTGTGCCAGTCTGTTATGTATCTCACTTTCCTCATCATCTCTCCTCCCTGGACTGAACATGCCTGGTATATTTTAATCTTTTTTTATGTTTTTCTCAACATTAAAAGGTTTGTTTAGCAGCAACTTTCTTAATGTGCTGTGCTCCAAATGGGTCCCAGCACCCTATGCAGCTACTTACGATTGTCCTGCACTGTAGACTTTGGGCAGGAGAAAATCAGAAGTCATGTCCTGAGAGGATGGCTGCCAACAGACAGATTCAGTCTGCTCCTGCTCTCTGTGCTACCTGATTGAAGCCCTGTTATTGTGCTGCAAATCTATACCCTTGTCACAGCTGCCACCACCTACCTGTAGTCGCTGCTGTGTTCCTAGCAGCTTTCTGGTACCACACTTCCCCACCAGTCCCGAAAGCTATATTTCTCTACTACTGGTTTGCGAGCTGCTCCATAACCCAGGGACACTGCTGAAGAAAGCAGTTAAATTAGTTTGACTCAGTTTGATTTTGACAGACTCACAATGGTTGCTCCTTATCACCTTCCTATTGATGAGGTGGTTACAAATTGAGTACTTAAATAGCTGTTTCAATATTTTTTCCACATCTAAGTAATTCTTTTATAATAATAATAATTTATTCAGGCAGTGTTCATGTTACTGGCAGAACATTTATTCCTTTACATTGTAATCACCCTTTGTTACATGCCTGAATTATAAAAATAACATAATTATAGTACTAATGGATGGCAATCCTCAAAGTGCCAAGCTCTCAGACAGTCCTCTAACTCTGTGCAGTCTGACAGTTATTGCCTTCTCTTCCAGGCCACGATTAATCTTACACCAGTTACAATTAAATTTTACACCAGTTTCTGTTTAGCAGTTACCATGAAGCATGCAAGTACTCCAAGTTCTCCATTCTCTGCACATACTCCTTCTTTACATTCATTTGCTCTGTTCTTCACACTTTGTGCAAGTATTGTGCTCTTTACAGACGGTCCACAGTAAAAGGTGCATACCCATAATCTGAATCAAAGATCAAACCACCTAAGAGTCTTTCACAGCACAAGTCCCTATAAAATGTTCTTTACCTCCATCATGTTTTCACTTTTTCAGAGGTCATTCAAATCATCTAGGCAAGAGTGTTAATAATCTGCGGTGCTGAACAGCTGGCATCAGTTTTGTTTTTCTTTATTCATGCCACAATATTTAAATACGGTACACAGATGAGCCTCTAGTACTTTGATAACTCTGATCTTGAGAAATCATGGAAAAGTGGTCACATGAGCAAAAAGGTGCCACTTTTTCAAACACTTTTCAGATTAGAAACAATCTTACAGAGATTTGGTTTGAAAGTGGGAGTTCGGCTTTGCACACACAACTTGGACACTTCTAAATGAACTGCCGGCTGCAGAGGAGTGAAAAGCTTTTTCACAGAAGTGTAATTTTGAAAAATTAATCATAGAATGGTTTGGGTTGGAAGGGACCTTAAAGATTACCTAGTTCTACCACCATACCATGGGCAGGGGCACATTCCACTAGACCGGGTTGCTCAAAGCTCCATCCAACGTGGTCTTGAACACTTCCACGGATGGGACAGCCACAGCTTCCTTGGGCAACCTGTTCCAGTGCCTCACCATCCTCACAGTATTGTGGGGAAAGATTAAATAGCTTTGAAATTAAAAATAATCAATAGATCATGAAGTTAAACATTTAATTTTATTTGGAGGCAAGGCCATAAGGTGTAGGATCCTAATACAGATGTCCTCCTTCCTTACCTTCTCTGTCACGTGGTCTGGACCACAGGCAAACCCCAGTGGTGGAGGTCAATGCTGTCGAAGCCAGGTGACACTGCCAACCACAAGTAATGGGCAGGAAATGATTGTTGCGCTCTCCTGAGCCACATAGGAGCTGTGGTTCACCATGCCTTGTGAACTACTTCTGGGTGGTTAGTGCAGAATGAAGGACCACTAACACAGAATCAGGTTAAAACCTGCAGAACAATTAATCTTTTTCTAACCCTAGTAGGCAAATCATGGGAAATGCGAAAACATGAGCTTTAGGATCAATATTACTCAAGGCTTTGGTTTGTGTATTTAAAAGCAAAGTAGCACAGCAGGTGGCAGCAATGTCTTTCCAGATCCACTGCTTCTGTTTGGGGAAGTACCTGACCTCTCTGCAGTTACCTGTTCTGGAGACACACTCGAAGCCATAGGCACAGGTGGAGGTCACCCTGCCTTTTGCTTGCAGCTGGGAGGCAAGCCAGCAGCTTTGCCTCTAATATGCCAGACCTTTTTTTCCTGTGTTTTGCCAGTGTCAGGCTCCTGTTTCAAATATCCCCACCAGCATCAGCCTGCTGATGGGTATTCCTCACATTTAGGTAGACATTTTAGATAGAAACAATTAGAAAAAGTAGCTATCATTCCCATTTTTCCCTCCAGTGTGAATATGACAACCAGTCCCATAAATAACAAAGCACCTTGTCAGATGCCATTTTTTTATCTCTCCATTCAAGAGAATTAGTAACATTTCAGGGTCTTAACAGACCTCTTCAAAATCCCTGGGTCCCTAGCAGTCCAGTTCAATGACATCAGTAGAAAATACTAATCAAATAGTAGGTAACACTTTCAGTTTTTCAGTGGTAACTGTTTCTTTTGGGTTCTTTTGTAATGTTATCTGCCTTAAAGTGGGAAGTTTCCACTATATTCAAAAGAAAAATACAAGAAAGGAAAAGTTCTTCAGTGAAAGATGCCCTTTTACATGCAGTCTGTGCTTAAAGCAAAACTCCCACTGACTGCAATCCACTCAGATGAGCAAAGAGGAGCTGATGATTTTACTTATGCATAACACCTAGTGGGAAATAATATGAGTGTCATATTTCTGATCTCTTCTTAGCTGCAAGTGAAATGCTAAATGATGACTAGAATTCAGAGGATTAAGATGGGTGTTTTTAATAATGTTTGAGTGACAGAAATTCCTCATTTCCTGGGACTCTGAAGTTTTGATTTCTCTTCTCCACTATTTTTTGGTTGGTTGGTTTTTTTGGGGGTTTTGTTTCTTTATTTGGGATTGGGTTTTGGGGTTTTTTTTGGGGGTGTGGAGGGGTTGTGTGGTTTCTTTTTTTTTTTTTCTTTCCAGAGCAGATTTTCAGCAGCAAATACAAACTTTACATTAGCAGCTCTAACATTACTTTTTCCTCCCTCCAAAGATAAGACCATAGAGATAGATGCTTTAGCCTGTTCCAGTCCCCACTGCAGGTCTAATTTAAAAAAAAAAAAAAAAATAAAAAAAAAAAAAAAATTTAGTAGTTATGTTTCAGCCAAAACCAATATGCATTCCAACCTTGTACTTCCCATATAAATCTTAGGTGGTTGTACCTTGTATAGCTGCTTTCTATCTCCTGGGCATTCCATATCAGAATTCTTGGGAATGAGACTGAACTTCTACCTTCTCCCCCAGGGCCAGGAGGTCTGTGTCAACCTGGACTTGGAAAAGAGGATTGAGGTCCTAAAGTAAGACTTTCCAAAGGGTTATTAGCGCTTTGAGGTCACATTTAAGTATAAATTCTAGTTTTGTCCCACTGTGCTACCTAATCAGATTTTATTGCCTGCAAGGACTGGAAGTGGAAGAATTAGACTTTAACTATATCTGGATTTTGCAGATACAGATTTTGCAGAACAGAAAACACCACTTTCATTTTTCTTCAAATAAATTACAGGATAGAACTGGACCCCAATAGCAGAGCTCTGCTTTCTGAGAGACTTGTGTCCCTCACAGTGATCCACCTCTCTAGATGTTTAGTTAATTGCTGAAATCTCTACTTGCCACATTTACCAGCTGAGCAGACATTCCTTGTAGATGAACAGGAGCTCAACAGTCCAAAATGAGCAGTCTTTTGACTGCTGATTGTTGAAAATCCCCATTGTCACAAGAATGGAAGAGAAAGACCACTCCTCCTCCATCCTCACCTCCTTAACATTCATGAGGGATATTTCTGTGCAATGTGAGGTGTTCCTGCCTGCTGCAGGCACCAGATGGCCTGGAAGGACTGGATTTGGTTCTTCCACAAGAAACCTTCAGCCCTAAGGGTAAGTCCCTTCTGCAGTAAATTCTTGCATGCTCTTCTGGGTCCTCAGTAATTCCCTTAAGAAGGTAACCTAGAAATGCAATCAATAATTTTCAAGTAAAAGGAAAGGGATATATAAGAGTATTCTACAAATCACAAATTAATTTCCACTTGGAAACTTCTTAAGCCATTGGGTGGAGATATACAAGCATAGTTAACAAATATAAACTAGTGCTAGCCTTTTAGTTTCAGCTCTATACTAGCCAATCTGGGTAGGTCACAGAAACCAGTCATATCAATACAGAGCTCTGCAGTCTAGTATAGGCAGTGCTGAACCTCGTGCTGCTCCAGCTCAGCTGCTGCCAAAGTTGGTATCAAGTCAGTCCCTGAACTTTCTCATCTGCTAGTGGTCTGCTAGTTCTTTCTAGAGCTGCAGCACAGCAATAGCACTTACAGCACCATGCAATTAGCTGTGCAATTTATTGAAGAACATGAGCCTTAATCAGTCCTGGAGAAGCAGGGCTCTTGAGAACAAAAAAATAAGAGGCTTTTTCCTCATTTATTTCACTAGTTCTTCCTAGGCATTGTCCCAGCAGCAAATAATCTCTTCTAATTTGGACTGTTCATGAATCATAATTTTAGTACTTTCCTCTTGTTTTCTTTTTATGCCTATAATTATGCTTTGTCATTTTAAAAAAAAAGGAAAAATTGGAAAAATATTAGCCCTAATATTACTCCATCTGAAAAAGCATTTAAGCATAGAGAAGCACTGCTGGCCCAACTGGGACAATTATTAGCCGTGATTATCATCTGCTCCAGGAAGTGGTAGAGTGATATAAAAGGTAAGATTTATCTGGATCCTCTGAGATCTGAACTGTGCTGTTTACTAAAGGCTATGGCATTTTATTTTATGCCTTCAGCTTTCCTGATCTTTTCCTACAGCTCTTCACATCTTTCACCATGCTTTGATTAACACAGCAATTAATTTTTTCCAGGTTGCTCACAAATAATTGAGGTTATAAGAAAAAGTGCCAACAATCCCACCATTTATAGCCACTTCCACTGTACCCTCTGCTGAGTGTGCTTGGCCCTGTAGGAGAGGTGGCAAACACAAACATGTTCCCCAGCCAAACTAACTAGTGGTTGAAATAAATAAATAAGTAGCCCCAACCTGTAGACCTGGAGCTAGGCAGAACTGGTTTCAGAGGGAGCAAAGAGAGCAAGGAAATTGTATCTAATGTGTAAATGACACTGTATATAGTAAACTCAGGTGTAGCCTGGAGCTGCAGAGCAGTGAAGAAAAAGGAAGGTGTAAATATGTGTTAGCAAACATACATATAATGGCCCTAAGTAGGGGAAGGGGAGAACTAACAACAACAAAAAAAAATAAAAATTGAAAGAAGAGAGGAAAAGAAAAAAAAAAAAAAACAACCAACCAAACCCCAAACAAAACAGCCCATCACAGCCCACCAACACAAACATCACATTTCTCCCTGTGAAGGACTCCAGGTTCTGACAACTTGCTGTAATATCCCACCACCAAAACCACCAGCATGAAACCACTGATCTTAGAACCCAGAGAAAGAGTGGAGGAATGAGCTGTGTGTGTTACAGTTTTAATCCTATTATTGCTATTATTTTGACTTTTTCTGTATATAAGCACCCTACCTGCATTATTGTTCCATTTCTCAGTAATAATTGGCTCACATAATAATGATTCTTGAGTTAGTCTGTTAAGATTTCCATTATACTAACAATCATTGATAGCTTTATATATATATATATATACACACGCGCGTATACGATGTACTTCTTTTTGCCCATAAACAAGAATTTGAATGTAAGAGTTTCCCAGTTCCTGCTTGCAGTGCACTTTCTCCCTGGTGTCTGAGCCAGAGTAGAAATCTGTGCCTCTTCTACTACTAGCTAAAAGCTGCAAGAGACAAGTTCTCAGACCCTTTTTTTGTGTCTCCCTTTCAGCTTCCCAACTGAGGTATTCCCCTCACTGCTTTTTGAGTGAGCCAAGCCCCTAGCCTGTGACAAAATCTGGCTTACTCTTCAGGTAAGTTGTCAGAGCAGAACATGAGTATGTACAAACAGGTATTTGCCTTCCTTCAAAGCTGGAGCGTATAAAGTGATTTTTTTTACAGACTCAGAAGCACTGTATTTTATAAAGGGTGTCTCTGTCTGTATAATGTTATTACTCAGGATTACAGGTGTATATGCATGGCCCAGGAATGCACCTTCTCCATGTTCAGATGGGGATGTTACCCACCAGTTTATTTAGAGATATGATTTGGCAAGTGCCATTGAGAGGCTGTTCGGGAATCCCTTCACTCCTCACCTCCCTCACAACCCTCTCTTCTCCTGGAGAAAATGATGACAATGTAGCCTTGAGAGTAATTGTGGCAACCTATATGCCAGCCTTTTCAGTTTCCTAGCTATAGCAGCATAGACTCTTACTCATTCCTCCCCCAAATATGTAATATGTGGTAGGATGGTCTGTAACCCTCTTTATCCAAGTTCTTTTGTTCTGCAAGGATAGTCAGCAGTGCCACAGGATTTCCAGTATTTTCCAATACGTTAATCATTTAGGAATACCAAATGGGCTTACAGGGTCTTGCATACAACTAAACTTCACTGATCTACCCCATATGTATATTGCCTTAGGGGTTTTCCACGCAGGAATGTGGAAACAATGCTGAGGAAAATTAACTCCATTGAGCAGGAGACAGAGGAGTGGCAGGAGGGAAGAGAGAGCAGACTGCTGCTGAAATGGGCACACCTGGTGCCTTGGCCCATGTTTACTCAGACCTCAGATTTGGTGTAAATTGCTATTCTGTGCCAGGGGCGCCAGGCTCCCCACTTGCTCCATCATGTATATGCACAAGAATTTGGGAGCCTAACAGTGATAGAGGCCTTCACCTGATGATGACAGCATCCCTGGGATACTACAAGCAAAAATGCAATCTGTGCTGCTCCTTCTTTCAACAGCATGGGAGGAATAGCGAATAAGAAAAATTTAAGAGGTTAAATAGACCTGAGAAAGAAAAAGCACAGAGCAAGCCCAAAAGTAAGAGTCTCCTGGGGCTACAAAACCCAGACCTGTATTCAGAATAAAAGCCTTTCACACAATCCTAATCAAAGTCTCCTTCTGAGAATAACAGCCCTGTCTACAGAATTAAGTTGTTTCCCTGCACTCAGAGATGACAGCACACAGCAGTCTTTCTCCATGCTAACTTCACAACTCTCATTTGCTCACTCTCTGCTCTTCTCTGGGGAACAAATTGCAGCTGTACAGGAGCCACGCCCCATGCGCAGAAAATCTCTTCAAATACCAGGACACTTTAACTTTTACTCTTATAATACACCAGCTTCCCAGACCTTTACAGCTCTCTCTCAATTCAGCAACTTGTGGCTGATGTCCCACAGCTGATCTCAGAGTCCTGAGCATCTAAGAGGTGAGGGACCTGCTTTCAGTGGCTATTCATGCTTGGCTAAATACACTTTCCACTAGCAGCCATTAAACCTGGGTCGAGAGACAGGAGACCCAATGCTCAGTGTATCTACACACAGAAGAGCTAGAAAAAGAATCAGAACAGAAAATGACCTCTTGCTCACCTTGCCACTGTAGCTGATGTGTTCAAAGCAAAACAAAAACAACACCCTCACACAGAAAGAATGAAAAGCAAATGTTTGCCTCTAAAGGCCACTACTGTGTGACTCCTCACAAGTCTGTCTTTTATAACCAAAGACACCACTCACAGTTGCTCTGCAGTTGCCTAGTATTGAAGATCAAGGAAGCAAACATTTATCACGGCAAGTGCTTTCACCTGACACAGGGGATTTCCTGATTAGGCCTTTAATCTCCTTCAGTTAAAACACATAGTGTTTTTTACCATCATATATGTGCATGTACAGGTATGTAATAGACCTGTTGTACAAGCTGGTGGCTCAGTCTGACAGACAGGGTTGGGGGGCAGAGCTATCCACAGGGTAGCGCAGCTGAGAACCCCACTGAGTTTTAGTTGTTCCTGGAAACACAGATACTGCCCTGGTTCTCCTCCAACTCACTCAGGCACTGTCTGGCTCCTTCAGCATGGACCAACAGGTCTGTGGCATGGAATACTCCCTGCCAAGGCCCAACACTTTATGAACCACAGCTTCTGGAGAGGAGGAGGTTGCTTTGGACAACATTTTGTTTGCTTTCAGAGACTGTACACCTGAGAGTGACTGAGATGTGTTAGGTGCACTCCCGGCTCACACCTACTGGCTTGCTCTCATCAAGAAACAGTATGGTATGGAGGCACTGAGTCTCCTCTCTGACATGAGGCTATAGCTGGAGATGTTTTAAAAGCAAGTGAAAAGTTATGGAGCTGAAGCAGAAAGCACCCTTGGGCAAAACAGTGCTGCCTCTGCATGCCTTGGTACTGCAGGAGACAGGATGGAAAGCTGATGTGGTGAACCCTTGCTGCAGTCTCTGCAGGTAGGACTTTTAGGATTGACCTTTACCCAACAGCCATCTCTGATCCATGTAACTGCTGACAAAGCCAAGCCCTCTCCTGCTCTGAGGGGTCTCAGACTGTCAATAATTTCAATGCAGGGCCAAGTCTTTTCCTCTCATTCACGGCTGTCACGGTTTAAGCCCAGCCAATAACTCAGAACCACGCAGCTGCTCGTTCACTCCCCTCCCTTCTCTTCACCCCTACTCCCAGAGGGATGGGGAGGAGAATCGAAAGAATGTAAATTCCATAGGTTGAGGTAAGAACAGTCCAATGACTAAGGTACAATACAAAACAACTACTACTATGACCAATAGTAATAATGATAAGGGATATAACAAGGGGAGAGAATATAAAACTAAAAGGGGAAAGGAAAAAGAAAACAATAAGCACAAGTGATGCACAATGCAATTGCTCACCACCTGCCGACCAATACCCAGCCTGACCTGAGCAGCAATCTGGGCCTTCTGGGTAACTCCCCCCAGTTTATATACTGGGCATGACGTGCTGTGGTATGGAATACCCCTTTGGCCAGTTTGGGTCAGGTGTCCTGTCTCTGCTTCCTCCCACTTTCCTGTGCCCCTCCTCCCTGGCAGAGCATGAGACTGAAAAGTCTTTGGTCGGAGTAGACATTACGTAGCAACAACTAAAAACATTGATGTGTTATCAGCGTTGTTCCCAGGCTGAAAGTCAAAACCACAGCCCTGCACCAGCTACTAAGAAGGAGAAAAATAACTGCTACAGCTGAACCCAGGACAAACATCCAAAGTAACTTCTGCTTTCTGATATTTAAAATATATATATATACACATAAAAGTATATAATCCCCTATTCATAAAATCGTAGCTTAACTGCTGTTTTCAGTGGCTAATCTCCCTATGTGCAGGGACTACCACCACAGTACACGGTGTTGGCTAAGAAGGAGTTATTTGGCAAAACAGCTATTATAGCCCAATACCACATTTGTAATTCTATACTAGTGAGGCACTTCTATATCAGTGTTGGCACTTCCTCTCAGAGGCACTCCAGTATATAATACAGGAGAAGATCAGTGTATTTGATGCACAGTGCAAAGAGGTGATGGCTCAGACCTATAGAAGCAGCTGATGCTTCCAGCTGGGGCTGAAAAGGCTTAGGCTGCAGGGCTTTTTCTGAGGGCCACTTCTCTGAGCACATTTGATCTAAAATTAGGGCTAATCTGTTGTTTTTTCAAGCATGTTGAAAGGGATGCTGTTGCAGGAGGAAAAAGGACCACTTGCAGGCATCATACCTATGCTGAATGAGTTCCTCCTGAGTGGTTGTTGTTGTTTACTCTTTAAGGTAGCTTTTTATGTCAAATACACAAGCTATACTGTTCTCTAGTCATCACACGAGGTTTGCAAAGGCTCAATCAGGCATGTGTGGTGATTTCATCAGCTGAAAATTCCTGTAGACTCAAAGTTTCTTCTGCACAAATAAAGAAGTGATTTTTAGAGACACATAAAATGTCTGGACCTTAAATTTGCCAGGACTCCACACTTCATCAACCACAGAGCTGGCCTAAGGGCACCTCTGCAGGTACCCAGCAACTGCTTTAGAGTGATCTCTTCTTCTTTACTGACAGTCCCACCTCTGACTGCTTATATGAGCAAACTGTAAGGGCTTTTTCATCCCTTTTCTCTAGGATAGGATCCTGGGGTCCTGTTCCATTTCATTTCAGAGAAATTGTCCAGGAGCACAGAAAATTCAGGTCCAGATGGACTTCTCTGCAACAAAACCCATGTCCACACACAGAGTGTATGTTGCTCCTTCCCTCCCTTGGCTAACAACCCCATGGACATAAAAGGGAAGTTTTATTTTGCTGTTGTTCTCTTAACACTTTTATAGCTCTGTACTAAAAAGGAAGACCTGAGGGTTTTCTGTGATATAATTTTCTAGATGTTTTCTTGCAGGACACCTCGGTAGGGATGCAACACATCCCTTAGCTGCCGGAGTCAGCTCTAGTTCCATTAGGGATGCAGTAAAACTAAGGAAAAAGGGGCTTCCTCACACTGCTCAGCCCAGCATAAGAGACTCCTTGTTTATGTGTACATCACTACAACAGTCATTTTCTGATGCTGTTGAAACTAATGTGTAATATTCCAGGGATTTCTCACAGGGAATCTGCGTTTAGAGTTTATAAGTTAAGGTATGGCTTCACATATATATGTTAGCCACAAAACTTCAGTGAATCATATATACATCAGTCAGGGATCATATCATTCTTTACAAAAAAGCTGTTTCTGCAGTATTTGAAAAATTTGTAAGCCATACCTGATGCAATTTAGACATGAAACTGGCCCTGCAGATTTCCTTAAGCAGTTGACCCCATGTTTATTCCTAAGATGTGGTGAAAGCAATCTCCTTTCCCAAACCACTGCTTGCGGTCGGCACCTCCATTTGTTTTGCTTGAGTGAAGCTCAGACAGCTTGAGCTACAGACAGATTTCATAGCCAAGAGAGAGCATTAATGTAGTTTATAACCTGTTTTGCTAGTATGCCACAGAAGGGGAAATTCAAACTGTATCTGCTCAGCAATGGTCATTCGTGACCAAGGTGTGACCTGGCATAGAGGGCAAGAAAGGCTTACCCTGGCTGGAAGCAGAAGTGCCAGAGAGACTACTCCCTAAAAGCGAGTGAAGTTTCACTGAGTGATGAGATAAGAAATGCCACAGCTCTGTCTTGTAGCAGTAGTGCAATGGGAGTGCTCAGGGATCACCTTTGGACAGCAGAGATGGTGCTGGAGGGACAGACCATGGGGCATTCACATGGTAGGTATAGGTGCAAGTGTAACAGATTGGCCTGTGACACATATTTGCATAGTCCTTGCATAACCAATTCTGGTGGGAGAACTCGGCTCAATGCATTGTTCATTAAATACTTTTGTATTTAAGCAGAAGTGTGTGTGTAATTTGCCTCAAGGAGTGCAACAAAAATTCCCCACCACTATTCTGCCAGATGCTATGTTACCATTTAGTTTCCCACTGAAAGTGCTAATTTACATGAAATGAGGATCTCATCTTAGTAATTTTTAATGTAACAAGATTAAAGGAACAGAAGTGGAGTAAGCACATGCAAAGCTAGTTCCACCTAAACAGTCCATGGGCAATCGTATACACCATATGCAGTATTTTAGGCTTCAGATTTCCCCCACCCCAAATTATAACACTAAAGTACTAAACAGCTGTGAGTAACTGACTTTATTTGTCTGATCTGTAACAGATACTACTTTTCTATTCCATTCTCATTGGTGGAAGCTAGGAAAGTAGCAAAAAAGCTTAGGGAAAGATATCACCACTTGTAAACATCCAGATGTCAGAGCGTCTTGTCCCCTGGTCATCATCAGAATGACCATTAACAGATTTCAATATCCCTTGAACAAGTAGGTTCAATACTTGTTGCTTAAGCCCAGCTGGTAACTTAGCACCATGCAGCCTCTTGCTGTCGTGGTTTAAGCCCAGCCGGC
>NW_009918804.1:0-15067 GCF_000696875.1 Nestor notabilis
GTGCCGGGGCTCCGCGGCGCGGCGGAGGGAGCAGGGGTCGACCTTCACCCCGTTGGCGGGTAACCCGGGCTCCACGGGCACGGCTCCGTGCGGGGACACCGGGGTTTGCACCGTAACGTTTCTGCGTGGGTTTCTTCAGGAGAACCAAGCGCCCGTCACCGTCAGGATGAACTCTTCCCTTATCAAGACAGCGTAATGAATACATCACACCACAAACAGTACCACAAACCTGTCGATCTATCCATGCCTTCTGTTCCATAAAAACATTTTGGGGTCTGCCTTAAAGATTCTAACTATAATTAAACTCAGATTTACTATAATTAAACCCTTAATTCTTAATGACGTCTTCCCTCCATTGTGTTCCTGAACTTTATCACTGTAGTCATCAGCATCTGATCCAAAATACCAGCCAGAGTGAGCGGCAGTTGCTCCACCTCTGACCTTTCTCCAAACCTACTGGTTCTGATTATTTCCTGTAGAGTTTAGATAAGAATGTCACTGCTCTGTTCTCACATGAGTCCAGCCCGGGGCCAGTTCTCTGCTTCATGAGGATGATCCAGATATGCTCCAGCTGGCTTTGTGCAGAGCCACTGCAGGTCCAAAAAGCTTCTGCACTGAGCTCTGCTCTGAAGCTTGCAATGCACTCACACTTCATTTTCTGGAAAAGATTGAGCTTGGCACTGTCACCCCAGACATGTGTTCAAGATAGCCTCCCTGTGCCATGAATACTTGTCATCACCTGTCTCAATCAGTGCAACATCCTTTCCGCTGGCATTGACAGACATGATGTTTCCACCTTTGCTGTTGAAAATAGGTATGCCACACTTTCAGCATTCTAAGGAACACTTATTTCTGTCAGTTGTAATGCCCTTTACATTTTTTTAATCCTTCCCTCCACCAACACCCATAAAGCTTTTTATACTGTGCTAAAGTTTGTTGCAAAAGTCTGTTGTGAACATCAGTCTGCCAAATCCACTTCTGAGCAGTCACTGGTGTCTCACTGGTTCTTTGCATTTTGCCAGCTACATCCTCTGTTATCATCCCTCTTACACTTGGATGGTAAGATCCCTGGGCCAGGAACATCCTTTTTGGTTTGGGTTGTGCCATATCTAGCACATTTCACTTCCATTATTTGTAACCACTTCTGCAAGCCAGAGCAGCTGTGTGGAAACCCCAGCCCAGTGCTGGTACTCTGGATGCAACTGAGGCTTTCACTGTTCTGTTGACCCCCTCAGACATGCTTCAGGAGCTAAGGGATAAAGCTGCGTTCTTAAAAATATTACACAGGGGCCCTTGCACTGGGCAAAGTAAATCTAATCTTTTATAGCCTATAGCCACCTGAATCAATATTCTTATGCTGTGATCCACCTGAAGTAAAAAGAAGTAAAATGTTTGTTCTTTTTATCACTGTCGCCTACAATTATTTCCTTTTATTACTAATTTGACAACTCTTTTTGCGTTAGCTAGGGCTAAAGCCTTCAACTGTGAAACACAGCATTGATAAAATATTCTTTGGTCTGTTCGAAGCTTGCAAAGATGTATGAGCACCACTAGCTGGAATGGCATTCACCATTCACATTTCTTATTTCTTCAGGTAAGGAGAAGCCACTTATTTCTTCCTTCTACTTAGTTTCACTGTAACAGTGTTTTGATCCATGATTTAGGATCCTTCATGCTACTACAGGAATGTCTTACACTTCTTGCTAGTGCTGTGCTTGGTCTGCTCTGGCACTCCCTGGTAATCTCCTGAATATGTGCTTCTGTCCTCGGAAAGTAAAGTGTTTTTTTCCAATTGTTTTTAGTACTTTATGATTTTCTTCCCTTAATCTAACAGAGAAAGAACTTCTAAAGGATGATTGACTTGGCAGACTAAAGCACACACATGCCAATTATTGTTTTGCTGCTTATTACATAAGCCCTTAATTACCACTGAAGGGACAGAACTGCAGATGCAGCGATGCCAGTAAACTGCAGGTTTTACAACCTAAAATCTTGGTGCTAAAGACGGTTGATCACAGGGCTCCACCCTGAGAAATGGCATGGTTGTAAAAGCACCTTACTTTGCTCACAGGTCCAGAGAGGCCACAGGAAGAGTTGCATTTGTCGGGAACAAGTTGATTCCCAACTTAGGAACAACAATATGTTGTACAACAAGTACAATTCACAATGTCAGAAAAAAAAAAACAACCTCCAAGGTTTATCTCCATGGTCCATTTACTACCTACCTAGCAAACAACATAACTTCTAAAGCCAACTTTCTCTCTTCAGTGTCGGATATTATAATAGGTCAATCATCTTGAATGACATCAGGCCAAGTGGTACAGCTGATACTCCTGAGGGCAGGGACACCATCCTGAGGAGCCTTAACAGGCTTGAAGAGTGGGCCCATGTGAACTTCATGAAGTTCAACATTGCCAAGTGAAAGGTCCCACACCTGGGCTGGCGCAATCACAGGCTAGGGGATGAAAGGATGGAGAGCAGCCCTGAGGAGAAGGACTTGGGGGTATTGGTGAATGAAAAATTTTACATGACCTGGCAATGTGCGCTTGCAGCCCAGAAAGCCAGCCATATTCTGGGCTGCATCAAAAGGAGTATGGTCAGCAGGTTGAGGGAGGTGATTCTCCCCCTCTACTCCACTCTGGTGAGACCCCACCTGGAGTACTGTGTCCAGCTCTGGAGGTTCACTACATGATAATGTAGGCAATCAGTTAAGGACACCGCTAAGTAGGTACATCTTTTGAATCAACAGGCACAGACAGGTAATCTTCAGCATGACCTGCATTAACAAAATATTGATTTTAAACATTACCAACTTGAGCTATCTCTCTTCTAAAATTTTTGGAGGTGTAATTCTTCATTAGGACACTGCAACTGATTTTTTCCACAGTGAAAATCCAGCATTCCCTTGCAGTACCTTGGCAGAAGTAGAAAGTACTTTGTGTCCAACCTTACCTGAAAGAGTGAGTCTAAAGTGAAAAATGTAAAACATCTTCTTCAAAGTGATAGCTGGATAATACACACACAGAGACCAGAGACCAAAGAAGAAACATATTTCACCATATTTTTGACACTGAGTTCCTTTGTTGGAAGTTTAGAGGGAATCACAGATTTTTATGAAGATTTTTTTATTGCCCATAGATAACTACAAAGTATTTATTTTCTTCCACAAAGAAAATGTCCCAAGAAAGTTGTTTTAGAGAGTTGCTTGGGAATTACAAAAAATTTTTATCTCAGTGCATCTCAGGCAAATTGAGGTACTTACACATGAATCAAATTCTGTTCTCAAGTACACAGACACACAACTCCCATTAGAACAGTGTAAATACACCCAAAGGCCAAATTTGGCAATACTTTTGGAAAATGGAAACTAAACAACAAAGATATTAGAACAGAGGAAAATAATTCATTTTAAATATAAAAATACTGTCTAATGTTCTAATTCCTTTTCTACTTATCAGCAAACAAAGACTAAAGCATGAGTGGCTGCTGATAGAATGACATCATCTTCTCTAGAAAAATACCTGGGCTATTTTAAAGCACTTCTGTGCTTTTATCATAAAACTTTAAATTACGTTTATTATTGGAAATGATCTGGAAAACAGTTTTGAAGGCTTGTCAAAAAGGATGATTGCAGCTCTTTATTCACTTGAGCCAAAAGGTAATTGAGAGAAAGTTGTTGATATACTGGAGATTGTGGGAATGGATCCAGAAGATACTTTGTTTTAACGTAAAGTGAAATGTTGCATGCTGTTCCTGAACCATGGAAGTTTACACAATCTTTCCTTTCTTCCAAAGCTCCAACCTAGCTCTGTATTCTCTGCCTCAAGTACCTGTCACTGTGAAAAACACTAAATATGACTTGTTTCGAGCTGTTATAGCTGTGGCTCCCACCTACAGATATACACAGAAGTACTGATTTGTATTTCTTTGTTTAGATGCTTATTCCTATTTTAATTATTAGCCTCAACTGGATTCCCTGAGGAGCTGTAAGACCTCCCTCTCAACCAACTGCAGTCTTTTAAGAAACAATATAATTACAAGTTTACTGTCTGACAGAATGATAATGCTCTCTGGCGGTGTGCAGCTTTGCTCTTAAGTTGAGAAACTGTAATTAGTTGAAAAGGCTAGGAGCCACTGATCTTCCATCTTGTTTTAAGAGACCGATACAGTAATCTGAGAGTTGTTATCTTCTTGATGGCCTTGCAGGATACACAGTGTGTAAGGGGGTGTATAAGAAATGTTTGCTCTGCTCTGGTAAGAATGATTGAGTAGGTAAAGTAGGTCTTACCCTGCAGTCATTATAGGCAAGGATAACTGAAGAGGCAGAACTCAGGTTTGAGACCATCTCAGGAACCTGAAGGTGTACAAGACTGTGGGACTGAGATGTGTCATGTTTGATAGTAACCTCCATCACATATACTAATTCTTACACTTAAGATTTTCTGACGGTTTATAACTGCCTTAAGGTGTTTTTATACAATTATAGGGCATGTGTGTGCTATCAGCATGACACTATTGACAGCTTTCAAGTGTGGGCTCCAATCAGCTTCGGGATGAAAATATTGTTAACATAAAAATTTCTACCATCACCAAAACAGTATTTTTCCTCCTAACTCATTTTTAGACCTCTATGTTGAGCCATTTTAATTGGACCTTTTATTCTCAGAGTCCTCTAAATGCTCTGCTTCAGCAGGCAGGGCTCTAATCCATACTGGGACTTCTCTAACTTTTACCGGGCAATGTGGCCTAAATAAAAAGTCACACAGACAATGGAGGCAGTAGAAACAGTCCCTTTCTAAACAGAAAGTAAACCAAACCAGAAGCAAGTTTTTCTGAAAGAGAAGAGGAAGGTCTGGGCAATATATTTATAAGACTTAAGGTCATCAACTAATGAAATAATGAAAACAAAACAATCTCCTTATAGAAACCATTACACTGAAAAACACGCTTTACTTCCTTTGGTTGTGGATATATGAGAAGAATCTACATTCTTCAGAAAAGTTTATGTCTCTGGAGAGCTGTCAGAATAAAAACTCTAGCTGATACACAGTGAATCAGATGAAACATAAACCTAATTCATATTATTTCAAAAAAATTTCAATTTTTTTCCTTATCACTGAGGAAATTACACTGATGAGCCATTTATGCCTAAAAGGTATTCATACCTGTGATCACAGGTAGATTGAGCTCACTCAGAAACTAGTGAAATGCCTAATCACCAGTTATCAAAATGTGCTCCTGCTCCCTTCTTGACATTTGGAAGGTTCTTCAACATTTTAATCAATTTTTGTCCCAGGAAACTTATCACCTATCAAAGGTACCCTAAAACACATTCACACCAGTCTTTTTGGAATACTTCTGCTTTTGACCTGATATTCATGAGCTCATGTTTTTTTGAGTACCTCTAAAAGACAACAAATAATTGCAGTTAAAGATGGATCTTGAGGTCCATTTTCTTAGAAAAGCAAGAGATGTTCTAAGACATAGCCACTATTTACAAGATAGCAGAGTTACTATATGAGGAATCATAGAATCATAGAATAGTTTGGGTTGGAAAGGACCTTAAGATCATCTAGTTCCAACCCCCCTGCCATGAGCAGGGACACCACACACTAAACTATGTCACCCAAGGCTCTGTCCAGCCTGGCCTGAAACACCTCCAGGGTTGGAGCATTCACAACTTCCTTGAGCAACCTATTCCAGTGCCTCACCACCCTCACTGGGAAGAAATTCTTCCTGAGATCTAACCTAAAGTTCCCCTGTTTAAGTTTAAATCCATTACCCCTTGTCCTACCACTAGAGTTCCTAATGAAGGGTCCCTCCCCAGCATCCTTGTAGGCCCCCTTCAGACACTGGAAGGCTGCTATGAGGTCTCCACGCAGCCTTCTCTTTTCCAGGCTGAACAGCCCCAACTTTCTCAGCCTGTCTTCATACGGGAGGTGCTCCAATCCTTTTATCATCCTCGTGGCCCTCCTCTGGACTTGCTCCAGCAGCTCCACGTCCTAAAGCAGGAAGAAGCATGCTCAGAAGGGCGAAGACATTTGGCTAAAGTAAAAAAATGACACATGGAACTCTCTCTTTCTTATGAATACTGTCATTTTGAAGTAAAGTAGCAGTAGACCACACACTTGACTTTCCTGAAAGTCGATGTTGAAAAAATCATGATTTGTAGTCAAAATTTATAGTTTCATATTTTCATTCAAACTATCCCAACATTTAAGTTTCAGCATAAAAAAGCAATCCTACACAATATCTTTATTAGGACAGAATTAATTCAGAAAATATAAGAGTATATGGAATACAAAAAAAAAAAAAAAAGAAAAAAAGGTTTTCTTGGTCTTTATCAGTCTTTAGACATAAATCTTCTTATTGATTCATTATATTATTAGAAACTTAACTGGTGCATAAATGTGTATTTTAATAACATCTACCTTTGCAAAGTCAAAGATCTTGGCTGTAGATTCTTTTAAAATTGTGTTTGTGGATTTAAAGTAGAAGAAGGAAGGGGTTTTTTTTCTTTAAATCCCAGTGAATTGTCTCCTTGAAACTGGTTTAATTAATGTGATTTAATTAGCAGTGTTACTTTCTGTGGTTAGTACAATATTTTAACAATGCATTACAAACCTAAAGTACATGCTTAGAAATGCAGGTGAAATTCTCTTTCAAAGATGGAAGATTCTGAATGATAAGATCAAAGATAGATTGAAGCTGTTTGTCTGAGTAATTTTCACTTTGATTGTTTTTCAGCTGACTACTGTAGTAGAGATGATGATAGCTGATATGAAGCTGTCTGAATCAGTGACACTAGAATGCAAATACATGCCAATACTTTGCATAAAATCCACAAAGCAGAGCAGATGCCTTTTGACGTCTCTGCATGCATGTTGACTTGAATTGGCGTCTTCCCTCTTTGATTTTCTGGTATCAAAATTAAATGGAAAGCTAAGAACAGAATACAAAATCAGACACAGCAAAAAAGAGGGCAATGTTGAACAAAGAGGATCTCTTCGTAACTGAAGTAAAAAATTTAATTCTAGCAAACAAATATATTTAAGGAAATTTGCTGTACCTGACTTCATAGTTGTTCAAAGGGATGCCAGTCATCCTGGGGATAGTTCTGAATACACTGAGAAACAAATTCAAAGACTGAGGAGTAACCTAATAAACATTTGTAATCTGTTTGTCATGCCAGGCGGCAATGGCTGACTAATTTGGAGCACACCATTTTATTGGGAACATATTCAGAGTTGGCTAGCCTAGATGTCATTCTAAATACAATTTATGGAAATTGTAGGTTTTGATGGAAGTTATACGTTTTCAAAAGATTGCACAGGGATTTAGTCAACCAGCTCACTTAGAACTATGAATCAAACTTCACTTCAATGCTTTGAAAAATCAATCACCTCAAAACTATCTCCAGACAGTTTAATGTGAATAGTTCTGAGGAAATCATGACTCTGAAAGACATAATACTAACTCATTCTGGTTAAGAAATGACAATTAGGAATAATCAGTGTTTCAAAAAAGAACCTGAGTGCAAAGGAACCATTCAAACTAATTGCTTTTATGGTTGTATCTATAAGAGCAAGTCAACAGGAAAAGAGACTACATTGTTAACAGCAGATTCCTAGCCTTGATTAGAAAAGGAAATGTAATAATGAAACTTGAACTAATAACACATTCATTCTAGATTTAGCTGGGAGAAACTTCCCCATCTCTAAGTGTAGGATGGGCATACAAGAAACCTATGAAGGGCCAGAACAACAATTAAAATAGAAAACAGAGAAGTATATAGACTTGAAATAAATATTCAGTCTAAAATGGACTTGCACAACATTTTGTTCCTCTTGGGGTTTTTTGTTTTGCAAATTTTGAGACTGTGACTAGAATTCTTAGGACAGAAATGAATGTAATGCTGTGTGTGTCATTCACAGCCAGCAGCTACTGGCTACCAAGAAATCATGTGATTTACTCAATAGACCATATGGTTGATGATATCGACATCACAAATCATTCTGGTTTTGGAAAGAAGCATTTTGAAACACTGTGGCATAGGACATGAAGTGGAGAGAGAGAAATAGAGAAGTGTGCTATGGACTGTCTCGTTAAAATGCAGAAACGCAACTATAGCCTTAAGAGAAGTTGACAGTGCCCAGCTACAAACAGGACAAGGGTAGGAGGAAAAACCTACATCTTCCCTTTTTCACCAGCACAAACTCCCTTACTCACAATCCACTGTTTTAGAAGACAAACAATGTTGTATGCAATTGATTAGATTAACACACTTAATAGGCTTGACAGCAACATAGCTTGAAGTTGGGTTAAAACACACAACTTGTTCCTACATAACTGAATCAATGGCAACATGTCTCTCTGAAAATGATCAGGTAAAACCCAACATGAGCAATCTACAAAATAAAACTGAAGACATTAATTCCTTTCACTTTCTGAAGACACTATGACTACAAAGTGTATGGCTATGTGTGCAGGTATACATGTACAGACAGTTGAAAAAAGATTTATCTGCATCTCCAAATTCACACTGTAATAATGATGTTAACATTTCGCCTGCTACTTTACACTCCAGAGTAATGAAAGTATAATGCAGACGATAGACTTCTCTACCTTTGAAACATAATTTGTTAATCCTAAAGATATTAAAAGTTTCTCCAAACCAAAACCAAACATATTGCAAGTAATGTGATGGTTGAGTTATAATGGCCTTAAGCTGATATCTCAGTACCTTTAAGAGGCAGCAGCTAATGTACAAACCTGTTAACCTCTAAATTAAAATATCCTGGTTTTTAACGTTTTTGCGATGCTGAAGCTATTATCAGGCCTAAGAAAACCTTGTATTTACCCATCTGGGTCTGAATCTACAGAGACATTCTCTACAGCAACTGTGCAACTTATCTCATGATTTGTTCTCCAATCCAGCAATAATACAACACATAATGCATATCTGTCCACTTCTACAACTGATTTTCTACAGTACATTATATAAATTGTATAGAATCTCTTATTCCTTTCATATCTATTTTTTATTGAAAGATGTAAGGGACAGCTAGTGAAATGCCCTGTGAAATCAGAAACACGTTCATTGTTATCATGGTCTCAGAGTCAAAGATGTTGTTGCCGTAAGGAGCTAGGTGTTAACATGCAGACACCTTCAGCTACTTTTAAGCCCACGCAGAGGACTCCTCTTTTTGGTTGATGAATCCAGAAGCATTAGCTGGCAGGATGTGTTCAGTCCTTCTAGGGTACCTTTGAATAATGTCTTACCATCCATCCTCCTTTTCAAATGTCCCAGCTCACTGTATGGGAATTGCTTGGTCACTTACATATGGTCTATACAAACCACACCTACTACCCAGTGCTGCTGGGACATCATTATTAATGACGCATTTAGCCGCAATCAATCAATCCAACTAAAGCCAAAAAGGTATATTATTTCATTAAGAGCAAGTACACACAATCCTGTCATGGTAGTTTTCCATGAGTGGAAATCTATGGGTGGTTGCATTTTCTATGCAAAATCTCTGACTCACACAGGAGCACTGTAAGCATGGAAGTGCTGTGTCACTTTAATTTGACGAAGAAGCTACTTTCATGCTGATGCAATAGCTAAACTGTGTAAGCACATCAGATTTCAAGTTTATTTTCTACCGATGAATTTGGAGGGCATAATGTGTTTTCTTCTTTAGCACATAATCTTTTGTTTTCCTCAGAGTCAGCAATATTTGAAGGCTGACAGTATAAGCAGAAAATCAGACTGTAAACTAAATATCTTGTTTAGAGCAGGGTACTAGTGAACGATCAAATCCTTCAAGAGTTTCTGTAGCCTGGAATAGTGCAGAAGTAAACACTGTTGATTGTTTTAGGGCTTTGTATAGCATAAATGCACAAAATAGCACGAACAATGCAGTCCCTAAGATGCAATCTCATTTGCTACTGTTTGCTTTGGGGAAATGATTGGCTTGGAATTCTGACCTTTATGGTGCCCAAGGGAAGCTCTCGCAGACAGCCGGGTCCTTCCATCATGCTTCAAAATCCAGCTCGTTTCTGAGAGGCCAAAAGCTTTCATCAAATCAAGGGATGTTCAACAGATCTTAAGATTTTTCTCCTGGATGCAAAATGATGCAACTTTAAGAATAATTTCATGGCTTGTTGGAACATGTTTCAGTTACAGAAGCTTTCTTTATAACAATACTCTAGGGCATTCAACATGAATGTTTTTTAATCATTCTTAATTTCTCAGGCTGCAATGCAGTCAACCTTTCTATATGGTTGGGCACCAGTCCGAACTGCAGCAGTGCAGTTGCCATGAGAAGCCATGGGGATGCTACCTTTGGCAACAAATGTACAAAGTGCTGGGCCTACCAACTTTGCAGCCTGCAATCAGCTTTTTTACCTTTTACTGGCATTATTATATGTTAACCCCTCCAGACCCCTGAGCCCTGCTTAGAATAAACACACATCAGAAACACTAAACTGGTGAAAAATGAATAATCAGGAAGGATGCCAGTTTTTACTCAAGACTTTATGGACAGTTTTTTATTGATATGTATTAATTATGTATTAATCAACACATAGTATATGTACTGTTTACAGAGATTAAAAGCCGCCTCTCACATAAAAATACAATTTTCAGTTACAGATTTGTTTTCAGCCTGCTTCTGTAGGGCTACTAGAATAAAACCAGGAATGCATGAGATGGTATTTCTGAAAATTCCTAATGTGAAAAAACAATCATTCACCACCTTGATATTAAAAACCATAGCAATTCAGAACAAAAGCAGTGCCAATCACTCAGTGCAGATGACTTTTATATTGAAATCTTGGGAAGAAATTAATCATTGCTGTAAGTGGGTAGAACACAGCTGGGAGTGGCTGAATTGTGTTTGCAACGGAGGTAAGCTGAACAGTGCTCTGTGAAGCAGCTCAGCTGGATCCCTGGGCAGTGAGAGGCTGCTAACCACCAGCCTTTTAAAACACCACAGTAGTAAAAGCTCACCAAATGGCTGCAAGAAGGTGTTTGGTCTCAGGCCTAGTGGGAATTTCCTCAGATTTCAAATAGTGGGGGCCATATGCCAAGATCCCTGCAGCACTGCTCAGCTTGAAAGTAAACAGCTGAATATATTTGGCACAGTTCATACTACTGCCACTCAAGTAGCTTTTGTAAGGATTTGTATGGGCACAGCTATCGTAGCACTGGAATTGAGAAGAATTCTTTTTTTTTTAACTCAATATTCTTTTGCTAAATCTCTGGAAAGCATGTATAGAGGAGATATGAATTGACAAAAAAACCCTTAAAATAGGTAAACAAACATGCAGATTTTTTCACTTGTCCCAGGCAGAAATCCCCACTCCAATCATCCATCTATATTTAAGGGCAACACTTCCGAGTGTGGGATAGAGTAGGATGTGCTCTTCAAGGACTGTATTTCCCCGTTCCCATATTAACATTTTTCAATGATAATGTTGTCAATGTTACAGTTACTGTAATAAACAGACTTTGCCTCCTAAGACACTAATGCTACTATCAAAGTAGCTAGGTTCAAAAATGCAGATTCACATTAGCAGCCCAGAGGTCATGCTGACATGAAAAAGGCCAGGCTCAACATGTCAGAACATTTTGGTCTTTGACACCTGGACATGTTGCAAATGATAATTAACTTGATCTTCAAGAATGAGATTACCAAAACATTACAGCACTAAGCAGTACCAAGACATCTACTTCAGCAGTTGTTTTGCTGGCAGACTCCAGGGAGACCTTTTATCATAATCTCATAATAAGGTATTAATAGCAACCTCAGAGGAAACCGGTTGCTCTTTCTCAAAGAGGAATTATCAGTAACTGCAAAACTGTTTCTGGTAGTGTACAGGATGGAAACGCTGATGACAAGGAAAGAATTCCCTGGATCCTTCTCTGCAAGTGGAAAGTCACTCCTGAACCACCTGCTTCTTTCCATAATAAAAATCGGACGTTGAAAGTCCAATACTTGGTCAACAGAAAGTTGAAATCAAGACATTGGGCTTTGGTAATACTTTTATATGAGGGACATTAAGAGCAATTTTTATTTTTGCCTGCTTAGATGAGAAAAAAGCATTGATCCTATATGAAATGACAGTGAGAACCACTTACACAGTGATGCTGCAATGAGTTCATTTTATTGCATAACAGAGGACAAATGAAGTACACTGGTTGTAACAGAAAAGGACCAAGTCATGAAGCCCAGTTCTCTCTCAAAAGCACACAAAGGTTGTGCTTTCTTACGGCTGCTATAGAAGTCCTCAGAATATTTCACACAAAATAAATGTCTGTTCAAGGTTACAGCCCGTAGAATCCATAATATCTATATCTGCACTCTTCATAAAAATCAGTGTTTCTCAGAGCAGTGTGAAACCTTACCACCTAGGTTCAGTTTCTCCCAGGCATTGTATCTGTGTATATTGAAGCCTACCTGCCACAGGAAAATCTATAGCAATGCAGGTTAGATGAGCGGGTGGTAACAGAAAAAAGGCTGCATGGAAGAATAAACATTCAGAGAACCACAGATGCCTATTGCTGGCTGATTTCTCCAGGACTCCTAGGCCTACAAAAGACCTCTCAGATATTGATCCTTTTTCCTTGGTATCAAAGAGATAAACAAGTGCACTGAAGTTTGTGGGAGCTGATGGATGCCATGAAAGGCTTTTCACAACAGCACTGACAAAGTTGCTTGCCTGTTTCTTCTGCCAGAGGAAAGGATTGTATGGCTTCACTGTTGAAAGAAACAAAACAGCAAACAAACCCTGAGAAATTCTTTTAAGGTGAAATAAGTATTCAGGCTGCTCTTGCCTTCCAGATGTAAAGAATCCCATCATTTTTGTATGAAAAGAAGGTTCTGCATTGTTTAGGCTCGAAAAAAATAAGATGAAGCAATGTTTTTGCCAATAATTCTGAAGCTTTTACAATCCAACTGTTATAATCAAAGTTTCAGTAGTGATACTTAGCAGTTAAATTGGCCTAGAATGGACATGAATTCTTCAAGATTTTCAGCACCCCAGAATACAAGGAAGAACCAGGGAGCATTTTTGACAAATTAGACCTGAACTAATATGATAGAAGTGATTTGACACTGTTAAACTTGCCTTCTGTCAAGGTAAACATCTGTTTACTATAATAAAACCAATGATCAACTTCTATTAAGACAATTCAAATTAATTCAAAAATGCACTAGGTGGTGTTTTAATCACCCACAGTATAAACAGTCTATTAACATAAAAAGTGATATGTACATCTATGTATCATGAAAAGATGCTCCCTTTTTCCTTTTCTATATTTTGTAAGGTTATTGGAGTAATTATTTTCCTCTTCAATGAAAACAAACAAACAAAACCCATCACAAAATAATTCCTTGTCTTTGGGCATCTAACTCTCTAAATTGGGTTACTCAGGACTTGAGCTAACAGGAGGGTTAAATGAAGTGCAGTAGCTAGCCAAGTAGTATTTGTCTCTCAGATGACAGGCTGTTCATACAGAGCTACAGGACTTCCATACAGCTGTTCCGCTAAAGCCATCTCTGACAGTGTGAAGAGGATACAAAAATTCTACCACAGTTTTTTTAATCCATTTCACTCACCATTCCACAATCCTTGATTGCTCTATACCAGGTATATATATCCAAAGCAATGTTGTATTAGCACCCTGAACAACTCCTAGTATCTTCTGAGACTTACTCCTCAGCAGAGAGCTGAACTTGTTTCAACAGAGAGCCCTTTAGCTCTAGCTGTCCTGCCTTTCACAACACATTGACCCAGAGGCATGTGGCTGTCCTGGTTTGTCTGTGCTGGAGACCCTGAGGTGGACACGGCTGACAGCACTGGCACCGCAGCCTGGCAGGGAAGCAGGCTAGGATGGATGGAAGGACTGCAGCACAATGCCCTTTCAAAATCGAGTCCCTGTGGGGCTGCCAGCCCTTGCACCCCACGCAACGCAGTGCTCCCAGGGCTATGCGGTCACACAGACTAAAGGCTAGACTTGGCTGGTGTCAGCAGCAGGAAGAGGGCTAAAGTCTTCTCCTCCCTTCCCCACCGATTAATCGGTGGTACACGAAGTACTTCCTTCACAAAGACAGCATACTGTTGAAATGGCTGAAAGGCTGAAGGCTTAACGTGGGCAGAAGGTGCAATTTTTCTTGTTATCTGAGGTTGGCAGACACGTATTTTCAGATCAATCAACTCACTGTACCAGGCAGAGAGACAAATCAAGTCCCTGGAGCCTTATACCATGGGAAATGCTTTGGAAAGTGTTCCAAGTTGTCCTTTATAAAATAACAACATGGTTTTGAGCCAGCAGCTCCTCATCAAAGTATTGATCCTTTCCTGGCATGACAACATCTTGTTGAGATAATGACATAATGTTTCCAGCAGAGCCAAAGGCACCCCAGCCCTGCTCCAGACATGCTTGAGCATACTGAAAAGAGCAATGAGATGCAGAGTGCTGATGAATGGTCCTTTGCCTTCAACAAAGGAGAACCTGAATGCAAACAAGGATTTATTAACATAAATGCTTCTTTCACATTTTGAAATGAGTGAAAACACACATGAGCTTCAAGCTTCAACCTGGCGCTATAAAACACAACAGAAGATTTCCTTAGCTAAGTTAAGATTCTGAAACATTACTGACTGCTATTTCTCTACTGCAATAATTTTCCCATTACTTTTACTGGTTTTGAGCATACTGCCAACAATTAGCAATGAAATAAAGGACATTTTCTTCTATTGTGCAGTGTGTAACAGACAGAAAATTGGAATACTATAAAAAACTCATACAGCTGCTGCTGTGTGATTTATTCCTCCACTGCTCCCATATGTTCACACTTCAACTGGCTAATTATTTGAGCTATGAGGAAATTTCCTGAGTTACTTTTTCCTCAGGAAAAAGACTGATACAGACCCCCTCTCATGAACCATGTTACAGAAGTACTCAACTCTCCTGGCTTCTCAGTGAAGACAGACAGAGCAGGTTTCTAGACAGCAGTTTACATCTTAGCTGGATGTCCTGGGTTCAGCTACAGCAGTC
>NW_009918805.1:0-27846 GCF_000696875.1 Nestor notabilis
ACCCAAACCATTCTATGATTCTATGTTTCTTTGCAAAGATCTTTCTAGTCACTAAGAAGGGTTTTATCCTCATTCCATTCCTTGCTTTTTCCCCTTGTAATTCCTTTTCTATGTTCCAGAAAAGGTTTCTTCTCTATGAGATACATCAAAGGTTTCCATGGAATCATAGAATCATAGAACCATAGACCGGTTTGGGTTGGAAGGGACCTTAAAGCTCACCCGGTTCCAACCATCTGCCATGGGCAGGGACACCTCCCACTGGAGCAGGTTGCTCCAAGCCCCTGTGTCCAACCTGGCCCGCTTCTCTGGGCACCCTGTGCCAGCACCTCAGCACCCTCCCAGGGAAGAGCTTCTGCCTTAGATCTAACCTGAACTTTCCCTGTTTCAGTTTGAACCCATCACCCCTTGTCCTGTCACTCCAGCCTTCCAATATCTGAAGGGGGCCTACAAGGATGCTGGGGAGGGACTCTTCATTAGGGACTGTAGTGGTAGGATAAGGGGTAATGGGTTTAAACTTAAACAGGGGATCTTTAGGTTAGATATAAGGAAGAAGTTCTTCACAGTGAGGGTGGTGAGGCACTGGAATGGGTTGCCCAAGGAAGTTGTGAATGCTCCAACCCTGGAGGTGTTCAAGGCCAGGCTGGACAGAGCCTTGGGTGACATAGTTTAGTGTGTGGTGTCCCTGCTTATGGCAGGGGGGTTGGAACTGAATGATCTTAAGGTTCTTTCCAACCCTAACTATGCTATGATTCTATGATTCTATGATTCTATGAAGAGTCCGATTAATTACAGCACTACCTTTTCTCTCAGGAGTAATGACTTCTGCAGTAATGGCCCATCCCTTCACTGTCCTTTGTGTTCCCACACAACCCTCCCCCACGCAGCAAGTGTGAGCATCTCTATCCACCACACGGGGAAATCTAAAATCCAGGTCCCCTGAAGTAAGTGCAATCGCAAGGGTCAATTTCCAACTCTGCAGATGCTAAATCGTGCTCTGCTGACTGCTGGAAAACCTCTCCCTCCTCCCTCCCAATCCATGCCCAAGTTTTGCAACAGCAGCAAATCCCCTGATCACCCTCTGATGCTGGAAGCAAAGCCCTCCCCAACTCAGCGCACCAAGAAGTGTGCACACAGCCAGCTCTGCAGAACAGCAGCTTCCCGATATCCCTCTGTTCCCCTCTCTGCTTGGGAGCTCCAGGCAAGTGCCATACCTCTGAGCCAGTCTCTTTCTTTAGGTCGTAATTCAGGGCACTTTGCAAAAGGATTAGTTTCTGTTTGAAGGGGTTTTTTCATGCTCCAGGAGTGTATGTAGGCAGAAGAAGCAGGTTAAGGGAGAGAAAAACGTTGCAGGTCACTTCCTATATCCAAGCTAGCAGCCTGCGATGCTGGCAGTGGGACCAGGCTTATGTTGGACCAGGTCTTGTGGGCACAATAGCCCCAGAGTCACTGCTGAGTAAGGCATAGCCCAAGTCCAGCTCTGTGTGGGAACACTTTAAATCTCTTGTTGCTCTGAGTGTTTGAGCTGATGCTGGTACAGCTCACAGTGAACATCATGGGGCACAAAGGTGTCTTCTCTCTACTCATCCTCGTCGGTGGGCATGAAGACACTTGGGAAGTCACATCTCTCATCCCAAAGTACAGATGTGGCTCCCAGGCCCTTTCATCTCCTCTCAGCCTCCACCTCTGCTTGACTGTGAGACATCTAACCCCACTGTTGCTTTTCCATTTCCAGCCCCCAACAAATCTCTGGCCTTGAAGGCAAGTGCATGGTACTGCTCATTTTGGTGCTGCTGAACTCTGCCTTGCATCCTACATCCCAGTGGCTCCATCCATGTAGCCTCTTGGGAAAGCTCCAAACTGCCTCTTCGAAACAGCCCCATCCACGCTGGTCTCCACCAGTGGTGCTGGAGATGTTTTGCATAGTCACAGCTCCCTGAGCATCTTCCATGCTTTGCAAGCCAAGCTGCTCACTTTTCCCAGCAGTTCTTCCTGAAACACAGAGAGAGACCATGCTCTTGGGTAGGTCGCATGGCCTTGTGCTGTATCATGAGCCTCTCCTGACCTCCATCAATGGGTTTAAATCCCGTAGCAAGTCCATAAGTTGCTCCTTGCTTCTTTGCCTGGTTGTTGGCTTTTGATGCAGGTTCCTGGTTTGAAGCAGTGCATCAAGATCTTGCACTAGCTTAGGACAAAGAAATGCATTTCTAAGGACAGACTGTGGCCACTAAGTTGGCCATGAGAAGTCTACTTCCATACTCATACAGATATCTCTTCATCTGGGCTCTGATGTTTAGTTCACAGTCTGTTCCTGCTATGCAATGGAAAACCACACAGAGGGGACTGGTGGGGACCATGATCAAGGCAGGAACATCAGCCTGGCAGAAGCAGGAGGGGAAGAACAGGTAATCAGTTTGGGTGCCAACTCATGGACACATGTGTGTGATGTAAAGACAGAGGAGGTTTTATCTTTATATCAACTGCCCTGCCAGGGCAAATAGGGCTTTCGTTCAGCAGTGATCTGTCTTACTAAAGGCTCCCCAAACACCACTGGCTCTGCCAACTGTGGTTGCAGGGGGACTCCAGGGCTTGTGGCTCTGATGGACACGCCAACACTGTGTCCAAGCAAACCCATCCCCATGCCAGGGGCAGCACCATTCACAATGTGCCGAGGGACTCCCCAGAATATGCCCTGCTTGTGCCTGTGCTTTCTTGCTGTCTTCTCCCAGCTCCTCTACTTCTTCCATATTGCCCCAACGGACTCAGGTGTTCCTGATTCCAGGGAGTCCTCCCAAGGAGGAACCCTTGGGCTGGGCTGTCCTGCTATTTTTCTGGCTTTGCCACTTACTGATTTCCACAGTGTCATCTCCATCATTCTACCCAGGTCTTCAGTGATTTAATGCTGGTGGAAAGCATCATCACAACACAGCATCTTCTCCATGGCCACCACCAGCCCTGTCTCGATCCTCCCACATCCACAATAGCATCCTGAATTCATATACTTCTTAATTGCTGGAAGTTTGGCTGAACTGCCTCGAAAGTGCTGCCTTTGGCCAAAACTGCCTTTAAACCCTCCGCTCAAATCCCTACAGTCTTGCAGCAATGGAGTGGCTCCATCAGGTGAGCATTTTCCCACCAACATCCCTGCCTGAAGGAAACAGCCCTGCAGCTTTTATGTGCTCACCTTTGAATAAAGCACCCCATATGCTGGGCAGCCTCTTGTTCTCTCCAGCTCACACACTGGAGCGAGTGCAGCTCTGGGTCAAGTGTAATCATTTTTATAGAGCTGGGGATCAATAGCCGCTTGAGATAAATGCTGTGTGTCAGATTCCCCCTTGGATCCTGGAAAGCCAAAGCAACACGACATGAAAGAGCACTTACTATATTACTGCTGCAGGCAGATGGAGGGGCCAGAGCTCTGTGCCAGAAGCTTGGCAGAGCTTCGGTGGCAGGATTCATGCAGAGCGTCTCTGGAGGTAGGGGAGAGCATCCCTACTGCTGCAGAGCCCTTCCCTCTTCCCACTTTTCCCTGGCCTGTAGGTATGTCCCTGCTTTACACAGCACAAACCTCAGCTGCAAGGACATCAGGGGGTCAGCGGCTTCATCCCAAGCTAATGGGTAAGGCAAGGAAAACATCCTATAAATACATACAGATTTAACACCATTCTGCTCCCAAACCTCTCTTTTGCAGGTTATTTTGTGGTTTATAGTCTTTTCTGCCTGTTTGGCTCTGTTGTGCTGCTGACTGAAGAGCTACAGTTCCCCCTCAGCTGAGATCGCCAGGGACAGACACCGAGATCCAGCCCCTGCAAAGCACTTAGGGACAAGGTGTTGGGTAAGTGTCAACAGGAAAACTCTGGGAATACTCTAAACTGGATAATAATTCTCCTGGGATGGAACCAGATTTATTTTGGGCTATAGATGGTTTCAGTTTATCTTGGGAAATGAGAATTGATGCTTGACCTGGTCAGATGCGGCATCATAAAGTTACGTAGGAGTCCAAGGAATGGATAAACCATGGATCTTGTGACTGTCACCCATCCCTGGGTATGTTCCTCCATCCGGTATTCTCTTACTGGTTTCCTGTGGTGGTGGCTGTCAGTGTGTTGCTTCAGTAGGAATGGAGGAACGGGAGAAATAGATTGATTCTCCATGAACATCTATTGTCTTTTTAAGTGGGACCCTGTAAGGTTACAGTTAGGAGTTAGGAGTTAGGATCTGCGAGAGAGGGATTTTATAGCAGCATCCTTTTGAAGGAGAGATTGTTTCCCATTGCAAGAGATCAGTTCTCAGGCTTTAGCTGCATCAATCCCATTGCTCCCCAATGGGAATCAGGATGGAGATGTGGAGGGGCAAGGTTAGGTTCATACAATAAAGCAATGAAAACGGGTGAGCATAGTTTAAAGTGTCTCAGACCTGCTGAGCAACTACACACACAGCCACCTTTCACAGCAGAAAAGCTTTAGGCAGCCTAAATGTTTCAGGTCTGTATAACTGAGGACTGCAAAGCACTGACAATAGCCAGGATGTGTGGGGAACCCATCCATCTCCCCTCCATCCATTTCTGGTTAGTTTATCCCTTCACCCATCCATACATCAAACCATTTCGAATCCATCCTCTCAGTGCTGCGGAGGGAGGTTTGACAGGCGGAGAGGGAAAGTGCCAGGTCATCACTTCTATTATTGTTGCAAATGAATTTTATGCATGTCTATTTAGGTAGGTATATATGACCCATTGCTATTTACTAAAGAAAGACATTTAAATCCATAGAAGCCATCACTGGGGCCAAGATCTTATGAAACAGAAAAAATAATACAAAAGAGAGAAGTTCTTCAAGCCCAGAGTCCCCTTCATGGTCTGTCTCCTTCCACTGCCACCATGCAGTGACTTGGGAGGCATTTCCATGCAGACTCCTGGTGGAAGAGGCTAGGATTCATCAGTCTGCATGGGCCACAACTGAGAACATTCCTCCTTGCCCCCTTTGCCCCCATGAGACCCTTGAAACCTGTACCTCCTCTGATCAAGGCTTTGCATCTCCCAGGATGTTGCACAGCATAGAATCATAGAATGGGTTGGGTTGAAGTGACCTAAAAGTTCACCAGCTCCAACCCTCTGCCACAGACAGGGACACCTTCCACTGGAGCAGGTTGCTCCAAGCACCTGTGTCCAACCTGGCCTTGAACACTGCCAGGGATGGGGCAGCCACAGCTTCTCTGGGCACCCTGTGCCAGCGCCTCAGCACCCTCACAGGGAAGAACTTCCTTACATCCAATCTAGATGTTACTGTAAGAATCACAGAATCATAGAGGACCAGATTGGGTCTGTTCCTCCATGTGTCTCACTAAGGCCTTCTTCTACCTCTGATCGTGGCTTTCTGAGTCTAGGTCCTTCTCCAAAGCACAGTGGCTGTTTCCCCTTCTCATTGCTGATTTGGTCCTAACTCCGCCTGTCCTTAACCTGAGCCTGGCTCTGCACACAGATCACAGGCAACCAGTTCAGAAAGGATCAGTCTTGTACAGGGGTTGTTCCTGTTCCTTGCTTTGCCTACATTGCCTTGTTGTGCCTCAGTTTCCCTGCTGTGGATGGTGGGTTATATTCTTGTCCCCATAGGTATCACAGCCTTAGTGCCAACGAAGACCATAACCCATCTCTTAGTTGCCTGTGAGGGTCTGGTCTTTGCATGACCTTTCATGCCTCAACAAGACTGCCTAAACTTAAATACCTTCCCTTCTCCACCTCCTTGCTGGTGCTCAGCTGACAGACACCCATCTCCTAGCCCCAGCTAGATGGGTGCTGGTTGCCCTGTGTTGCAGATGAGGAGACCCAGGTTGTATCCACACTGCAGGATACAAAACAGGCTCTGGAGTAGGAGGAGCACCATGAACACATCTTGTCCACACAGCTGTCCCCTTGCTTGAGGACCTGCTGTTATTTGATGGCCAGTGACACTGAACAGCTCACACCATCCAGCTATACTCCCTCACCATCCCTAACCATGGCATCCCATCCACACTGTCCATGGCTGCACAGCCATGCCAGGCATTGAAGCTCTGACCTGGGCTAAAACCATGGCAGGAACCCTCCTATCAATGCAACTGCATGGAAGATGCTCCCAGATGATCTTTAAATTGCTGGGCACATAAGTGCTCTGTCCCATTGGGGCACCCAATGCAATGGTCTATGTGATGTGTGGTGTGTGTGGTACCCACCAGGCTCACAGGACCCAGAAACATCAAGAAGAGGAAGATGACCAAGAGGATTTGCTGCGTGTTGGATGGAACCCCAGCATCTGGCATATGTCACAACACCATGGGTGGCTTCCTGGCTGGTGGAGGAGATGCTGACCAGGCTGGAAAGCCAGGGCTGTGCAAACCCACAGGCAACCTGTGCTCGGAGGCTGTTGGAAGCAGCAGGGAGCTGAGCACGGCCTCTCCCCCTCTGGCAGCCTGCAAGTTAAACATCGACAAGGGAGGACTGTTTTGAAGGGATGGCTGATTTTATGAGCAATCATCAAGGAACGCGGGGATGCCACTATCTCATCCAATATCCTGTCTCTGAGAGCATCCCCTCCCTCCTCTGCTTCGGAGGAAGGAGTCAGCCCCTGTAATGGACACTTATCCAATAATACGCCAATGGGGGCAGTTTCTTGCTAACCTCAAGTGGTTAGTGTTTGGCGTGTGTCCTGAAACACAACACTGACATCCCTCATAAATATTTATCCCAGCTGCTGGGGCCGTGGAGGAGATGTTTGAGTATCTACAGCCTTTGTGGGAGTTTTCAAAGCACTCTTTTCAAAGAGACCCCCGTGGCCCTGGTGTGCTCAGAGCAAAGTGCAGCTCCTGAGTCAGCTCCAACGTGCTGCCACAAAGGTCTCCGGGGAGGAAACACACCTGGGAACACGTTGGGGTGCAGTCGCTGTCATCTGGATGGGACTCTTCATTAGGGACTGGAGTGACAGGACAAGGGGTGATAGGTTTAAACTGAAACAGGGGAAGTTTAGGTTAGATATAAGGAAGAAGTTCTTCACAGTGAGGGTGGTGAGGCACTTGAATAGGTTGCCCGAGGAAGCTGTGAATGCTCCATCCCTGACAGTGTTCAAGGCCAGGTTGGACAGAGCCTTGGGTGACATGGTCTAGTGTGAGGTGTCCCTGTCCATGGCAGGGGGGTTGGAACTAGATGATCTTAAGGTCCTTTCCAACCCAAACCCTTCTATGATTCTATGATTCTATGGACTTATGTCACCATCCCTGTCACCAGCGTGGTTTCTCCAGCAGGGGCTATGAATGCTGCCACCATGCTCACCAGTGGAGGCAATCTAATGTCATGCTCCAGCAGTCAACCTTTGTGTCACTAGGGATGAGAAAAGGATTGATGCCAACCAGGACTGGGAACCAGGGAGCAATGGGTAGTTTGAGGCACCAAAGACCCTATTTCTTCCCATGTTACAGGCTCTTTGGGCACGGTGTGTGAACAGCACTGTCCCTACTGTGTGTGGCAAGAACCAGGCTCTGCATTGCAATGTGCAGAGACGCAAAACAACCTTCTCACTCCCCTCTGATGGCACTTTGGTACAATATTGCCTTGACTTCTGCTAATGGACAGAATCTACTCCCCCTGTTCTGTCCCTCTGAGCCTCCCCCAAGAGACATACAGGGTGTAGTCACACCAGAGCCCAAGGTGACCCCGGGCAGACCCCAGACTTACCTATACCCCAAGGCTGGACCCTTTCCCCTCCTCCCTTTGGGCACAAGCAGGCTCATGTGGGGCTGCAAGGGTTAAGCCACCCCAGTTGCCCTTGTCCTCTTGGAGCAATGAATTAGTCTCATCACTCAGTCCACATCCTCCACCCTCCAGAGCAACACCCAAGCAAACCCTCCCTCCCCCAGCTCAGGGGGCAGCCAAGCCTGAAGCCCCTCTCGCTTCCCACCAGCGTGAACAATGTTCTTCTGCACCGAGGCAATTACCTCCATCTAATTAAAACCAAGGCGCGTGCCATCCCTCAATGACACCCGGGCGGAGGTGGCGGGGAGCAGGGAAGGCTCATGCTGCTGCCTGCCTTTTCCCCCCCTCTTCTTCCCAGACTTCCTCCACCTCCCTCCCTGGCCCTCTTAGTTCCCTGTGGGACTTTGCTATGGGGCTGCTCCATAGCAAAGCTTAGCAAAGTGGGCAGGGAGGAGGGGGAAAAGGAGGAGGGACAGCAAATAGATTGATGCTAATGACTTCACATAAGGTGCTCCTCTGTGTGTATGTGTTTGTGTGTGCACATCAGCTCTGGAGGTCTTTGTCCCATCCTTTCCTCCCACCCCTCCCCTACAACCCTGTAACAGCCACTCAGCTCCAGAAGCTCTTGATCGACTTTAAATGTAATTACATTGTAAGCATCCGAGCAGCATCACTCAGGGAGGTTTCATTGCCCATCAGAGAGTGTGAGCCAGGGGGGTGTTAATAATGGACCTTTTATTGGTGGGCAGTAGGAAGAGCTTCAGGGGATTTAGGAGCAGGGAGGAGCTTTGGACCAGGCAGGGGAATTGGGGTCAGAGGGTGAGTTTGGGGTTTTTAGCTTCAATCCCAAATGATGTCCCCATGGGAAGTCAGGTGGGGTGTCCCTGAGACGTTACTCCATGGGAGCACCATGTCTTTGGGTCAGACCCCAAAGGAAGCAGGAACTCAAACCATCCTGGTGCTGTCCAGGTCCAGCACAATCCTTCTTTGTGGCCCATCTACCTGTCTTTGGATAATTTCTGGATGCTTTCTGTGTGTAGCTGCAACGCACCAGGTCTGGTCTGGGGCAGAGTCATTGGCTTCTCATCCTTGCTTTGCTCTGCCATGGGCTTGTGCATCTCCTGTCTGCATGAGGATGGGTAGAGCCCTCATGGAGTTCTTGTGTTATTTCAGTAGAGATTCCCCATCCAAAGCCATGCAGGCACCATGTGGAATAGGGATAAGCAGACAGCCAAGCCTCAGTGCCTGCATTTGTTTGTTCCTTTGAGCAAGGAGGGCATTCACCTTGCACATTCAGGCATGCCCAGACTCAGAATGAGGACTTCTGTTTACTTGCACAGCAGCTTGTTATGTATCCTTGCTGTCTCCCATCACATGGGGGGACAATTCTGCTTTAGGTTTCTTTTGGAAACCCCCATTTTCCTGAACAGACTTTCACCAAACTGGCTGATATTCCCTGTGCTGGATGCCAGCTTTGAGCTGATGCTGATTTTTGCCACTTGTCTGTTTGGTTTGGTTCAATCAGAAAGCATTTCTGCTGTTTCTTCTACAGGAGAAAGTGGGCAAATATATCCTTGGGGAAGACATTCTTGCACCAGCTTTGTTAAGGAGTATTTTCCACCTAAAACCTCTTAGATACAGGCTCCAAGTTGAAGGCATGATCCTTCCTACAGTGCTGCTGTTACAGAAGTTTCGGGAGACCTGTCACATTGTGCTGTGCATTTCTTTGTTTCTCTCCTTCCTTCAATCAGTGGTACCATCTCTTGCTGAGCCTTTGGGGTTTTCCATGCTTATGGGGTTTGATGGGGTGATTTGTGCAACTTCTACATTGGTTAAACATTGTATTTGGCTTCAGGCTGCCCCTAATCCCAAGACTGACAGGACCCTACTTGGCTCCATCCAGGGCAGCTCTGGAGAACTTCTACACTGCAAGAGAGGACCTAGCAGAGGTTCCCTTGGTCTAATGCAAAAGAACCTGGGAGCACATCCCTGCTCCTTGCTGGAGAAACAAGAAGCACCATTTAGACTTCAATGATATCAAAAGATGCTCAAAAGAACTTGAGCTGGTTGAAGGTAACTTCAAAGTTCATAAATGTTGATGCTTTTGGAGGCTCTGATGTTACTACCTTGTTTTCAGATGCTGTTTATTGCAAAGAAGGGTTCAGTGGTGTGATGGTACCCTCCTAACCTGTTGTACACAAGCCTAAATGATTTGTGCTTAAGCCTGGATTCAGAGGAATTACAAAAAGAGACACAATGAGACCTGGAGAAGATACTGTTGGTCCACACTAATGTACACAAGCATGTCTGGATGCATTTCCACTGTTACGTAATGGAGAGGACAAGGCATAAACACTGGTTACACAGGCAAATATCTCTATAAGGTTGTAGAAATGATGCCTGGGCATGGTCTTGAAGGTTCAGAGCCAAAACCTCTGGGTTCTTTGTGCTCAAGCTCTGCACTCCTGCTTGAGTTTCAGTGTTTGCCAGTTGTGTGACCTATGGCAAGTCAGAGCCTCCTCTTCCACCTCACTTTGTCATCTGTCACATTGGGCCGTAATGCCTCAGTTCTTACAGTCTTTGAGATGTACAGGTGAAAACGTGGGGCTGTGGATCAGTGTTTCCTTGTGAACGATGGCATGACTGAAAGGTTTGGGAGGGCAGAAAGTCTGGATTTCCAAAATGGGGTATCTCAAGTAGCATTTCTTGTGGTGGGAGCTGGTCTGGGGACTGTGTATCCAGAGGAATATGTCTCATGGTTTGCTGTATGTGCTCTGAGAAGTAGATGGCAGTTGGAAAGGGAGTTTTGACCCCCCTGCAGAATTACAGTTATCCTTCAATATTATCTATTCACCACAGGGTGGTGAGACCTGGATACTACATCTTCTGTCACCTGCTGGTTTGTCCTCTTCCTCTGTTCCCAGGTTTGGAGGTGTCTCTGGTGCAAGTCTGTCCCTGTGGCACCCTGCATGGTGTTGTCTGTTGCAGAAACCACCTCTCCACTTCTACTTCCCCAACTTGGAAGAAGATCTTTAGAACAACCTGACTCATGTGCCAGGTCAGTCAGTTGAAACCCCTCAAGATGCATTTACCCTTTGTTTTGGTGCCTTTATTTACCCTTTGATTTATTTACTCTTTGATTTGATTTCTTGATTTATTTACCCTTTGATTTGAATTCTTCCCTGTGAGGGTGCTGAGGTGCTGGCACAAGGTGCCCAGAGAAGTTGTGGTTGCCCCATCCCTGGCAGTGTTCAAGGCCAGGTTGGACACAGGGGCTTGGAGCAACCTGCTCTAGTGGAAGATGTCCCTGCCCATGGCAGGGGGTTGGAACTGGATGATCTTAAGGTCCTTTCCAACCCAAACCATTCCATGATTCTATGATTCCATGATTCTATGATGCTCCTGGTATTTTGTTGCTGTGGCCACCCAGGAGCCTGGTGTTCCATGGAACCTCCAACAGCCCTGTTCAAGCCCATGGAGCAGAGGGTGGGAGCTGTAGATAAGCAGCCACTTCTCCCGTCTCCCAGACAGCAGGTTAGTGGGGCTGGGGAAAGAAGTGCCAGGCATGGAGTGGGTCCCTGTGCCTGGTTAGTCCAAGCAGAGCCCGTTGGAGCAGCTGATGGGGCTGGGGGGGGTTGGGGAGTGGATTAAAATTCTCGTTTCTTCACGCTGGGTGAGAATGATACAGTGGATTAGGCCGGGAGCTGCTCCTGGCTGCGGCGCTCTGCTGAATTAGCAACATGTTTGAATGAGATAAAAGGGGCAGCTTACCCCAGCGCCCTCGTTCCACTAATCCCACTACAGCTGTGAAATGAATAGCAGCAGATCCGCTTTACTCCCTTCACTGACTATTTGCTACCCTTGAGACCGATGCAGCTCCATGCCGCTTTACCAAACCTGGCCCCGCAGGCGTGGTCCTGCTCTGGATGGATGCTCACTCTTCTGTGAGTATCACAGGCCCTCTCGGGACAGGGGATCCATTGGCAGAGCATGAAGAACCAGAGACTGGGGCTGGTTGCCCTGGGCAGAGCTCACTTTGGCCTTACAAGGGTCCTTGTCGTTGTGATGTATGGCCACTGAGGGAAAAGGTAACCCTGATATAGCACATCACCTAAACAGTGTGTAAGCAGTGGGTATTTCTAGTGCTTCTCACTGGGAGGCTGTTGGGCAACTAAACTAAGGATGCTCCGTGGTCCTGCAGCTGGGGCTGGCTTTGGTCCCACTGCTCCTCTGATTCACTGATGGCACTTTACTTTAGAGTGGCTTCTCTTGGTTGCTCATGGACATCCCAGTTTGGGACTGATCACAGCCCTAGAGGTGTGGATAATGTTTCCCAGTGCTGGAATTGGTCCCACCAGCTTGATAGTGGACAGATCCTGGGGCATACTACAGCCTCAAGTGTGTCCTAGTTTAAAGGTTGGACTCGATGACTTAAAGGTCTTTTCTAACCTAGTTGATTCTGTGATTCTAGTGCCCTTTCTTCCCTTTCAAGTGGATGTCAGTGTGATTCAGAGCACCCTTTCACACCAGGATGTGCCAGTGTAGACCTTGTGATAACTTAGGACCATGATATCCCATCTCCCTTCATGTGAAGAAAGGTTTCTGGAGGAAGGTGAAAGAAGGAGGCTGTAAATACTCAGGTAAAGATGCTGCATGATAAACCTTGGAACAAGGAGCTGCAATCAGTCTTTGGGTCTGTTGACCTGCTCCTGTCACTGGGATGGGTTATCACATTGTTATCACAGTGAGACCAGTAGTCACAACAATTGAATGTCACTCCACTGGAGCTGTGGAACTCATAGTTGTCCTTCTACCACTCACTTAAAGGCTGGGATTAATCTCTTCTGTTCTGGGAGTCTTCATATAGGTGTCTCCACCTGAGTAGGGTGTTCAGCCTCCTGTTACAACCCAAAGTTTAGATCTGTGGCATCCACAAAGCTGAGAGTGCCAATTGTCCACTTGGATGTAGTTTTCTGCTTTAGGAAGAGTGGAAAAGTTCCCTCAGCTCCACTATCTGTATTAGCCCAATCTCCATCAATGGGAAAAGGGACCTGAGATGGAGGCTTCTCCATTGCACACACACGGTTTAGCCAGATGAATCCCATCAAAATGCATTTATCCACATCTCCATGACATGGGTGTGTAAAACACAAACCTACTGTAGGACTGCATCCATCCGATTGCACAAGGGTCTCATAGATCTGGAAGCAGGAAAGCTGGGCAAAGTTTGGTGTGTTTTCCTGAATATTATCCAGAAATAGTTCAGCTGGAAATAGCTTTTCCAGAGGACAATTCAAGAGACCCCACAAGGAACCGAGATGGTGTAATGCATCCCATGGAGCTTCATCCTCGCTCCTGCCAGGTAAATGGATTACTGCAGCAGGATCTGTTTGTGTGTTCAAGGTTTTGGCCCTACTAGTGGAGGTTCAGCCCTCTTCTACTCTACTACTGTAGTAAATGTAAGCTGCTAGTGTTAAGAGACTTGCTTTGCTTAACTGCTCTTCCAAATAGCTCAGAACTAACCTTTGGCTATGTCAAGTGTAGGTAATTGACAGTATTAAATAGCACAACTCCACTGGCTGCTGGAACTCTACTGCTCACATTGGTGAGGGTGAAAGGTTTTGGCTTCCCTGCTGGAAAATAGTTCTGCACCCATAGAATGATTTCCCTGCACGGCTCTGTGTCTTCTGATCACTGTTTTGAGGGTCTGAATAGACTATGGCAACCATAACACTGGGTGTTACAGCCCCCAGCCCTGCCTTAAACCTTGGGATTTCCCAGCAAGATAATAGGGCTGTGTCTTGCAGAGGGAATTCATTCAGATGGTCTGAGCATCCAGGGCATCTGTTAGTGATCCACGGGAGCTGGAACTCATCTGCTTGTCTCCTTATGTTTCTTGTTCTGCAGGATGTGGAGTCCAGACAACGCCATGAAGATGCTGTGAGGGCTGGAGCAGCTCTGCTCTGGAGCCAGGCTGAGAGAGCTGGGCTGGGGCAGCTGGAGAAGAGAAGGCTCCTCAAGGGGAGACCTCAGAGCAGCTCCAGTGCCTAAAGGGGCTCCAGGAGACCTGGAGAGGGGCTTTGGACAAGGGCTTGGAGGGACAGGACAAGGGGAATGGCTTTAACCTGCCAGAGGGGAGATTGAGATGAGCTCTGAGGCAGAAGCTCTTCCCTGGGAGGGTGCTGAGGCGCTGGCACAGGGTGCCCAGAGAAGCTGTGGCTGCCCCATCCCTGGCAGTGTTCAAGGCCAGGTTGGACACAGGGGCTTGGAGCAACTTACTCTAGTGGAAGGTATCCCCAACCCCTTGCCTCCAAAACAGGAATTCCCAGCTGTGAAGGTGGAGATTGAGCATCCTCGAGGTATTCAGCACTTGGAGCCTAATAGTGAACAAAACCATCAACTTTGCTGATCCAGGGCTGAAATTAGTTGATGCTTTTCTGCATCTATGGCTTAATTTCAGCATGATCAGTGCAAAAGTGTTTCCATGATAAGCTACTCTGGTCCCCTCATCTCTAGGTGCAGCATGTCTGCATTTGCACCTTCATCCCAAAGGTGGGTCCTGTTTGTGTGTCATCATCACCCACAGCTCCCCTCTGCATCCCTCAGTCCTCAGGGTGCTGGCATCCTTCACATTATCAATTTCAAAGACGTCTCTATTAACAGGACAATGGAAGAATAAGCACTTTCCTTTATTCATTTACCCGCTGTCTGATAATATCATATTGATGATAATTTTCCTTTAATGGACCATTTGCAGTAATTATGATGCAGCGGGTGAGTAATTGTATCTGACGCTTGATGCCTCCTACGTAACTCTGCAAACTTAATTCACTTCATTGTCTGAGAGGGAGGGAGAGGATTGAGGCAGAGAGGGGACTGTCTCACAGGCCTCTGTCCCCTCCCAAATGGTCAGTAGAGCAGATTATTTCTCCTGGTGCCTCTGCAGCCCACAGACCTCTGAAGAACGTGCTTCAGTGCCTCTTGTTCTGTAAGGCAACATGTCCCCTTCCCCTTTCTTCCTTTTCCTACCAGCCCCCAAATTTACTTTCTCTGCCATACTGTCTCCTCTGCAAACTCATGTTCCCATTTCCAAACTCAAGCATCATAGAATCATGGAATGGTTTGGGTTGGAAAGGACCTTAAAGCTCCTCCAGCTCCAACCCCTGCCACGGGCAGGGACACCTTCCACTAGAGCAGGTTGCTCCAAGCCCCTGTGTCCAACCTGGCCTTGAACACTGCCAGGGATGGGGCAGCCACAGCTTCTCTGGGCACCCTGTGCCAGTGCCTCAGCACCCTCACAGGGAACAGTTTCTGCCTTATATTTCCTTATTTCTTGTAAGTTTGAACCCATCATCCCTTGCCCTGTCTCTACAGTCTGTGTTGAAGAGTTCTTCTCCAGCATCCTTGTAGGGCCCCTTCAGATATTGGAAGGCTGCTCTGAGGTCTCCATATCAGTTTCTACCTTGCCTGTTGGGTGCATCACCCACTTGGCACTGACCTAGCCTAGTCTTGGTTGGATGATGGTCTTTCCCTCTGGGTCTTTCTCTGCAGTCAAGAGGGATCTCATGGAATGAGCCTCTGGAAGGCTCTCAGAGTGCCTCTGGAAGGCTCTCAGAGCACCTCTGCTGTGATCCAACCCTAACGTCCAAGGTAAAGCTCTGCCTATGGCTGAACTCAGTGCCAGAAGCAGGAGCTGTGCTCGAGGGAAAAATAAGCCATAGCACAGTCTGGTTATCTGTGAGCAGGTGCAGCCAGCAATATATCCTTACTCGGGAGAAGGGAACTGGGAAAAGGTCCATCCCAGACTTGAAGCTGTTGGCCCAAGTCTCTTTGGAAGTGTGATTTAACCCAGCAGGCAGCTAAACAGTGCACAGCAGCTTGCACACTCCCTGCCCCTGCAGTGGGATGGGGGAGAGAACTGGAAAAGAAGAAGTAAAATTCATGAGTTGAGGTAAGGACAGTTAAATAGGGCAGAAAAGGAGGGGTAATAATAATAACGAAATATACAAAACAAGTGATGTACAATGCAATTGCTCACCACTCACTGACCAATGTCCAGCCACTTCCCGAGCCAGCTTTCCCCCTAGTTTGTATACTGATCATATACCATATGGTATGGAATATCCCTTGGGTCATCTTGGGTCAGCTGTCCCAGCTGTGCCCCCTCCCAACTTCATGTGCATCCCCAGACTACTTGTTGGTGGGGTGGTGTGAGGAGCAGAAAAGTCCTTGTCTTAGTGTAAACACTGCTCAGCAATAACTAAAACATCAATGTAGAACCATAGAATCATAGAATCATTTAGGTTGGAAAAGACCTTGAAGATCATCAAGGTCTTAGTGACATTCTCACCCTAAATCCAAAATACAGCACTATACCAGCTACTAGGAAGAAAATTAACTCTATCTCAGCCAAAACCAGGACAGAGACATTCTGTCCATGCCTGAGCCAGCACCATGTGAATACAAGGGATTGGTGAGGGGTTGAAGTTGATCAGTTCAAGTCACCAATGGGCTGAAGTTGTGGGCAATCTGAAGGGGGCTACAAGGATGCTGGAAAGGGACTCTCCATCAGGGACTGTAGTGATAGGACAAGGGGAGATGGGTTCAAACTGAAAGAGGGGAGATTTAGGATGGATATAAAGAAGAAGTTCTTTACTGTGATGGTGCTGAGGTGCTGGCACAGGGTGCCCAGAGAAGTGGTGAATGCCCCATCCCTGGCAGTGTTCAAGGCCAGGTTGGACAGAGCCTTGGGTGACATGGTCTAGTGTGAGGTGTCCCTGCCCATGGCAGGGGGTTGGACCTGGATGATCTTAAGGTCCTTTCCAACTCAAACCATTCTTTGATTCTACGGATGCTGATGCATGGTGCTTTTGGTAGTGATGCAACCAGCTTGCCCAAATATATGGGTTTGTCCAGTGGGGCTTCAGGGAGAGGAGCAGAAACTCAGAAGGTAAATTTGGCCAGGCAGGGAATCTGGGTATGTTCTTAAAGCAGGACAGACATAAAAACATCAGGTTCATCAACATGCTTGAAGTTGAATTGGAAATGAATATTTCTTGATGTACTTCAGCAGATTGACTGTTTGGAAAAGATTAACTTTGGCCAATGGAGATACTCAGTTGTGAGCAAGCTGCAATATGCTGTTTCAGTGAGGAACGCTCCACGCTCCAGGTTGGCTGCAAGTTTTACCTTTATTTTTCCAGATGAATTGGAATAGTTGTTCCCAGTTGCAAGATGAAAATGTCTCTTTTAATGCATTTCATTCTATTTTTAATTTCTTGGAATTAGGAAGGGAACTTAAGCACCAAAAATCCAATGAGATTGAAATGTAGCTGAGAAATGCTTTGCTATCGTTACACCTCAGTTTTTTGGCTAGAAGAGTAACAAACTTCTCCACACGCTCTGCTCTCTGGGAGATTAGTAAATGATAAACTCTATAGCAGGGTGTAGAGCAACTGATGTCTTTGTATCATTTGCAGCAGAGATCTGGGGAAAAGAGCAATCTTCCTCCTATCTCCTGAGTTGTGTCTCATCTTCATTGAGGGATTGCTTCCAAGTTCAGCATTTTCTCCTGGGTTTCATGTCTACAAATTAGTTGTTAAGAGAAATGAAGGTCTTGCATTTCTCTCTATCTATCTATCCATCCATCTCTCTCTATTTCACGGAGCTAAAGCAGCTCTCTGTTTAGTCCAGCTTCACTTAGACATGGGGAACTGTTCATAGGAGGATGAAATGTGGTGCTCTTGGGCTCATGTGGTTGAGTTTTGCCCTTGTATCCTGGGAATGGAGTGCTCTAACAAGAGGTTCTGGGACTTGCTGTGAGGTCTCCATGGTTCAGACATCTCCTGGAGGTATTAAGCGCAGATTAACTCAGGTAAATGTCCCCTCCATCTGGGACAAGCCTTTGCAATGCTGCTCCTGCCAAGCTTGGATGGCTTCAGGTGGCCAGCCTCTGCTCTTCAAGGTAAGCAGAACCGTTGTATGAATCCTGGTTGGGACACTACATGGAAAGCCATGCTGGAGGCTGCATATATCAAACACTTTAATTTAGTAAAGTGTTTAAAGAAGCTAATTTAGTGGCCCAGGTGAGGGCTGCACTTCATCTCCAGTGCCTGCTTTCCTCGTGCCTCAGACAATGCTGTAGCATTTTGTGTTATGTGAGATGGAGTTAGAGATCAGCTTTGGAAGGTCACATCTAAGGAAGGGCATGAAGTTTGTCTTTGGCAGAGCACTGGCCACATCCTTGTGCACCTGGATGTGATGCTACAGCAGGATCTGGATGTACCTCTGGATGCAGTCCTACCTGGATGCTGTGCTAAATACCTGCATGCATGGGATGCTGCTGTGGGAAGCACCATCTGGGTGTTTGAGGTGCCAGCCCTGGGGCCAGGCTGTACAAACCCCATGGGTCAGAACTGGATGGAGACCATGAGAAAGATGATTTTAGTGGTAAATGCTCCATCCCTGGCAGTGTTCAAGGCCAGGTTGGACAGAGCCTTGGGTGACATGGTCTAGTGTGAGGCATCCCTGCCCATGGCAGGGGTTGGAACTGGGTGATCCTAAGGTCCTTTCCAACCCAACCCATTCTATGATTCTATGAACCTAAAGGCAGTGCAGCCCATGGGTGCAGAGCAGACACATACACACATCACGAGAGAGGCAGAAGCTGATGTTTGCTTTAGAAGCAGAGATCTGGCTTCCCCACCCCATGCACAGAATATTGCCAATCCTTCCCAAATCCCAGTCCTTGCTCTGTGAGAACCAGTGATGTTTTACAAGAGTTAACAGGAAACCTGTTCATCACTCCAGGAATGTAACAATAAATTAGACTGGCTCTGGGATCACTAATTTGCCATTTGTGATATTGATAGCAGAATAAGGTAGATCTGGACCCTGTGTGTTGCTGAAACTCCATCCAGAATGGGGCATGCAGTGTATTTGAATAGGCTTTCTTTAGGATTAATTGTTATTCCTCCTCTTCTCCATTACTCTTTATAACTGAAAGATTCTCCTTCAGTGAAGGCTGAAGGATACAGCCATTTCCTAGGGAGAAGACGTCCCTCTCTTTAAAGAGTTGGTCCCCTTGTTGTTCATGATAGGTCTGAAGCTGGAACTGCCCTTAGTCAGGCGTCATTTTGGGACCCAGCCATTCACAACATGAGGGATCACCACCTTCTCCAGTGGGACTGTGTCGTCAGTCCTCAAACACAGTTCAAGTTGGCAGGACATATTAGTAATTATGGCAAAATAAATTACAGGGATGTTACAATTAGCCCAGAGCCAAGGGCAATAAACCTGAACATGCAGAGTTAATGTTAAACTTAAAAGAAATCCAATATGTGGAGGTGTTGTTTCCCAGTATCCAAAGAGCCTTAACTCTGCCCTTGGCCAGCCTCTCTAGACTCCCAATCACATTTCAAGTCATTGAAAACTGGTATAAAATCTGTATCTGCTTCTTGAGAAGGAATATGAATATTATTCCCCATATTCTTTTACTCTTTCACACGGGAAAGCCTTTTATAAATAACTTAATTATTTCAATTTATTTTCTTCTCTGATTCTCAGGTTCCCAATGAGGCACAATTGGGTTTCTACAGGACAAGGAAATGTTTATGCCAAATAATAGCAAAAAAATAATTACCAAGAAACTTAAAATAATAATTAGTCAAAGCAAATATAGTCAAATATTTCAAACTTCTGCAATTTGGGACGAAGAACTAGCTGGGAGGGAGGAACTGTGCAGCAGGCACAGGCTTTTGGGCAACTGTCCTCAAGTATGGCTGATTTATTGTATTGTGGAAAGTTTCCACCTGGTACATGCCGGATGACGAACATGTCCTGGTGAAGCTGGGAAGGAAATGGGAATAGGAGGGAAAGGACTAAGAATGGCTGGGGACATCCTGGGACTGTGGTGAGATGCTCAGGTGTGGCCTGGGATGGACTACGTTCTTTAATGGTGATAAAAAAGACATGACCATCTTCCTTGGACCTGAGGAGGACCATGGAGCCATATCTGTCTGGATGAACTCATTGCCTCTTGGAGCAGGATGGTCCCATCCAACCTGTCATGAAAGAGGCATTTTAGTGTGTCTTCTTCAGCTGGGAAGGCATATCTACGTGAAAGCTTTAATCTATGGAGCTTTGAGGGAAATGAAGATCCACAGATGTAGGCTCCTTCCACCTTTTTGGCCACCACATCCAGGAGATACTGGGAAAGCAAAGCTGTGATGGAAATTCCAAGAGCTGGATGAGATTTCCTGGTGAATCTCATTAACACTGAGGAACCATCTTTCTCCTGTTGTTTTATTTCCATGAGTGTTATCCCTTGACATGTTGATTATGTGCCACCCACTTTAGGTGTGCTCCAGCTCTTTCTGTTTTGACCATTTGATTGACTTCTTTTCACAGAAGAGTCTTGAAGGAGGAAACTTCACTGCATTAATGCTGGGGTAGCAAATACATCCACTAAATTTAAAGAGAAGGGTCTTATTCCCTTAACTTTTTGATTCTGAGGAAGAAAAGAACAAGAAGCCACTCCCTATCTTTGATACTGCAATGTCTGTGATCTGTTTCCAATGGGCCAGTCATGGTTCTCTCACCCTCTCTACACATCTACAGGGATTCTCAAAGCTCTTCACCTCAGCGAAAAGCAGTTTTGGTGTCTTGGTGCCAGCCAGGAAGCAGCTCAGGGGCTCCCAGCAGGACCATCTTGCTGGTGGTGAAGCACACAGCTTCTGGGGATGCTGGCAGGTCTCACATCCTGCATGAAGTCTTGATGGTAACGTTAGCCTATCTGCTAGGCTTATCCTTGGTTGGTCAGCTGAGAAAGAGTAACCACAGATGACTGATATGACCTGGAGGCTGCCATAGACCCTTTCTGGGGACAACAGCAGAGACTGTGCTTACAAGTCAGGCTTGTAGGTCAGGAACTACCTTTCAGGACCCACAGAGCCCATCATATGCATTGGTATCAAACCTGCAGAAGATGTTCATCGGGAAGAAGAGTTCATCCCTGCTTCTGACTGAATTACCTGTGGTTTATTGCCTGTGCCATCTATTCAGAAAGAGTGACGGATTATTTTGGGGGGGGAAATGGCAGTTGCCTTCCCAAGGGACATTTGTATATGGGCAAGCCTTGTTCTACTGCTCCCTGGAAGCAGCAAAGTCTCTGGGTTTCTGCTTTCTCCTCAGCAAAGAGCAGTGTCATGACCAGCAAAAGAAGCCAAACCAAACCCACTGTCCTGCATCTTCATAGCATCACAGAATGGTTTGGGTTGGAAGGGACCTTAAGATCATCCAGTTCCAACCCCTGCCATGGGCAGGGATGCCTGGCACTAGACCATGTCACCCAAGGCTCTGTCCAACCTGGCCTTGAACACTGCCAGGGATGGAGCATTCACCACTTCTCTGGGCACCCTGTGCCAGTGCCTCAGCACCCTCACAGGGAAGAACTTCTTCCTTATCTCCAACCTGAACTTCCCCTGTTTCAGCTTAAACCCATCACCCTTTGTCCTATCACTACAGTCCCTGATGGAGAGTCCCTCTACAGCATCCTTGCAGCCCCCTTCAGATATTGAGACCCTCTTGTAGCTTGGCTGCCTCTCCCTTCCTACTCTGCCAATATCTTTCCATTTATGCAGCAGCTTTTAATGAGAATGAAGCGCCTAATTTGGCCATCCTCGATGTCTTTATAACCCAAGCCCAGAGCTACGACAAGCCAATAGCACTGAGCTAGTTCTACTGATTATTTTAATCTCATCATATGTCTTTTCTGGTCAATAAACTCCCTCTCAAATCAAATTGTTACTGAACATAACCTGACGCTAATGTCCATTGGACTCTGGGCTATAGCGAATAATGTAGTTTGTCATAATTAAGTGTACTGCCTAATTAATTGAGTGGTCAGGATGCTAATTAGCCAGGTTTATTGAGACTGGAGGAGTATGAAGGGCAATATTGCAGCTCATCAAAAGCACTGGGACTAGAAACAAAGTACATCTCCCTTCCCTCTCCCCTGATAGGCAGACAAATCTGTGCCTATGGAGATTTATGGACTTTGAGCAGCACCCAGAGATTGAGACGAACAGAGTTGGGCTGGTCTTGCTGGCTTCTTTTCTGTGTGGTTAAGGTTTCTTAGCCTTTTCTCCCATTTTCCACCCATTCTTCCAGCTTGCCCATCACTAGAGCCTAACTCTGCTGTCTCCTCAGTGCTCACCTTATGCTCCCTACTGTGTTTCCTGCTCAGACAAGCGAAAGAAGGGCTGCCATATTTCCTCCAGCACTGGCAATAGGTATGTGGGACACGTGCTGGATAATACACACAGAATAAGTTTCCTGAGAGTGGCAGTTCATCAACTTTTCCTGCCCAATCTCATTTTCAGTCCTCTAGTAATGGGATGTCTAATTCCCAGTGCTCAAATCCTCTTTATTTAGAAAGCATTTCCCTGACCTGAAGCCTCTTGATGTGGTTCAAACCTCAGGACTTCTGGTCTGTCCCTGTGATCCATGAAGAAAAGATATTTCCCTTTCTGTTTTCTGGAGCCTTTCACAAAGAGTTAAGGAAAGAATTGGGATTGTGCACGTTAAGGAAGGTTTTCAGCTGAGATCTGGACTCTAGTCCTGGCTCTGCCACTGGCTTGTGTCCAACTGGAATCTCCCCAGGAATAACTTGTGCCCATCACCCCTTGTCTTTTCCATGTGACTCCTTATAAAAAGCGAGTCTGTGTCTTCTTTAATACAATCATAAAATCTTTGTAGCCACCCTTTAAATACTGTGATGGAACAATGATGGTCTTAGAGAAGTTGGCCTTAAGGAAGTTGAGTGTTGTATTTCAGTTCCTCAACCAACTAATGCCCAAGAAACTCTTCAGGACCTCCCTTACATGTGCAATATAGGGGCAGGATTGGAAAGCACACTTAGGAAATGAAGGAATATTGAATGTGGATGTGTAATTCCAGTTGTTCAACATGAGGATCTGAGCGTGCCTAGGACTGGGTTCAAGTGTTGGAGACACCCAAGTAGACCCAGGAAAGCCCAGTGCCTGGGTAGTGAGCAATGAGTCTTTATTTCAACTTTGCTTCTGTTTGGAAGTCTTTGAGACCAGGGAGATGGTGCCTGTGGAGAGCAAACATGGGCTGTTTGATCTGGAAGTGGTGATTTAGAAATAATCCTGGAGTCCCATGCTGTGGGGGATGCAAGTGTGCCTCAGGATTATAGCATCCTATGTGATGAAGGACTTTGGCATTCCCCTTGAACGACTGCTCAGGTATTTCCCTAAATTTCTTGGCTCAAGAGCATGAGAAATGTAGAATGTAGATGTAGAGATGAGATGTAGATGTGAGGGTGGTGAGGCAGTGGAACAGGTTGCCCAAGGAAGTTGTGAATGCTCCATCCCTGACAATGTTCGAGGCCAGGCTGGACAGAGCATTGGTTGACATGGTCTAGTGTGAGGTGTCCCTGCCCATGGCAGGGGGTTGGAACTGGGAGATCTGAAGGTCCTTTCCCACCCTGTCTATTCTATGATTCTATTCCATGATTCCATGATTCTATAATAAAAGGCCCTCATCTTTCTCATTCCCTGTACACTCTAAAATGCTGAACATACATAGACAATCTAAAAACCATTTTATATCACGTTTCTACACAAGGTGATGATACTCTCTCTACTTTGGCCAGAACTGTGTTGCTAAGAAAGATGCATCCATCCCACCACCTATAAACAGTGCTTTGATTTTGTGGGCAGCATCCACCAACTCTGCCCTCCACTATTTATTATAGTGCCTGAGTTTCATAAATGCTTTAGCAGATTCCCCTCCCTCCTAAACCCACTGCAGGCAGCCAAAGCTTTTGACCTTGCAACTGCCTATTGCTTTCAATGGTCTGTGGCCAGAGAGCTTGTTTTCCTTCTGATTGCTTTCGGTTTCAAACAAATAACATTACTGTGGGTAAAGCTCAGCCCACATTCCAATATCTTACCACATAATTGCACTGAGTTTGACCACAAGCTAATAAGTAAAACTGTTCTGCAGTCAGGTGCTCAAATTCTTTTACTCATATCTGTGATAGGACCCCACAATCAGTTGCATTTTGTAGCCCTGGCAAATTGGTCCTCTTGTGCCTCTCTAAAACCCTATTGGACAAGGAGGCTTCTGCCTCCATGGGGACAGAAGGCAGGGATAAAACCCCTGCAAGCAAACTTGCTGTGCCTGATATGTGCCTCGTTTTTAGCTGTTTCTCTTTTGGGAATCTCCAACTAGAGATGCCTGTGCAAGACTGAGCCTTTCAAGCTATGATTATCCCTAATTTGCCAAATAGTCTTTGGAAAAAAATTCCTAATATTGGAAATATCCTAATAGCAGAAATATAGCTGATATCCCTGAAAACTGAGAGATCAGAGCAGTCTGCAACTCAACCCACTCATTGAAGGGACATGGGATGATCTGCACTTGCCCTCTTTCATATATTCTTTCCAAAAAAAATATCTCCAACTAGCACTTTTAGAGAGGAGATGTAAGATAGTTGTATATTCTGCCTTTACACTTATCCTACCTTGCTGTCTATTCCAAACCAGTAGAATCATAGAATCATAGAATGGTTTGGGTTGGAAAGGACCTTAAGATCACTCAGTTCCAACCCCTGTCACGGGCAGGGACACCTCAAACTAGACCATGTCACCCAAGGCTCTGTCCAACCTGATCTTGAACACTGCCAGGGATGGAGCATTCACCACTTCATGTTTTTAACCATTTCCTTGCAATAGAAAAATCTCTCCAGAAATTAATAAAGATACTCAGGAGATCAAATATAAATAGAGAAGCTTTGGTCTATATGAAACAAGTGGCAGACCAAAGACTGAGGAAGAATTTACTGTGTAAACTTGTAGGTAAAATGTTTTCCTGCTAATGTGTGTACTCATTGTTAGGCAAAGTGAGGAGGTAAATCCTGGTCTCAGACATATTCAGATTTGCTGTGTGGGTCTAAAGATGACAAAACTTGGCCAGATGATGCTGAGACAAGTTTGTGGGGTAAAAGGCTCTGCTTGAAAACCACCTGAACGTGTGTCCTCTTCTTGTTTTCCATCATATAACCCCAGTGTTAAACAGTTAAAAGAAATAACAGCTTTTAATATAATTTGCATCGAGTGAACAGAACTTGCTGAACATGTTCAGATGGGAGATTTCAGCAGAGAAAGGCCAACCCCACAGAAATTGGGAAGAAACAGCTTTTGCAAGGACACATGGATTTCATCCCTCTATTTGTGTGACAGAACGGTGGCATTTCAATGAAGTCAGAAAGGTCTGCTTTGATTTGATGATTTACAGCACATTTCAATGTGCAGCAAAATCAAAGCATGGATATTCCTTTCATAAAAATTATTGTATATATATATGTATACACACACACACACAAATACAATTAGAAACACATATATATGCACCTATGCATGTCTTTCATGTATATACAAGGAAATACATATATATCTATATATATCTCTATATATCTTGATTTGGGATGAAGCAGGATAGGGAATTTGAAACTGTGACCTAGTCTAATACCAGCAGTATCACTCAGTTGGTGATACATTTTCAGTCATAGATTTAGTAAAACAGCTTATTCCCTGTCAATTTCCTGATGTGGTACATTTTTGGATTTTCTTTTCTTTGCTCTGCAGTGGGGAGTAACATTCATCTCCTGGCAAATAGGTTATACCTGTATGCAGAAGGCTGTTAAAGGCACTATTTTGTTACTGTTTTAAACCTAAAAATAGCCTCTTCCTTTAGTTTTTAAAACTAAAATATCCTCTTCCTGCCATCCAATAGTCTGTTCTAATCATCAAAAATCGAATTCCAGCTTTATATGCATATGACTGTGTATATGGCAAGGCAAAATTTCTTTCCCCTTCTTCCCAATTTGTGCCTTTTTGGGGGGTAAGGAATAAGACTGAATCTAACAAGGGGTTATGATGTCTTTCAGTTCCCACACCAGCTGGTGGGACTAGGTGCTGGTACAAAGACCGTTTGGGGGATATTGGCCATCTGATGGATGCTTTTCCTCCTGGACAAACAGATGATCAACAGCTGATGGCAACGCCTTTCTCCACCCCAGGCATCTCCGTGGGATAGCTGGGTGTAAAAATAAACCCCAGCATGGCCAGGGGATCCCGGGGTGGAGGGCCCGTGGTATGAAGTCCTCACGAGATGTATTGAGGGAGGAATGTCCACCACCACGCACATCCCTAGTGAGGTGGGGAGAACCACCCGCCTTGCTTGCAAAGGCATCTTTTGGGGAACATAGCTGGCATTCCACAAATGCACTGGTTGGCAGGCAGGAATGTCCCTAAGGAATTGCCCTCCATCTCTTCCAGCATCCGGGATGGGGTCCTGACCTGTCCCTCCCCATGCAGGGGGATATATATTGAGCATGGTGCTTTGAGGCGAAGCTGCTGCCACTGCTGAGCACCCCCAGCCAAAATGCATTAAACAGCTGCGCGGGACCTGCCATCTCTCCCGAATCCATCTTCCCTCGAATCGCTGTATTACAACCAAACAGGATTTGTTCCACTACAATTTGTCAAGATTGGACAAGGCCTCAAAGTTGGCAGAGACATATATTAAAGGTTTCTCAGGGATTGGAGCGAGAGAGGCAATTACCTTCCCAGGCTCAGAGCCGAGGGAGCGCGGCTCCCATCCCTGGTGCGTAGCGCAAGAGGGCTGAGGAGGTTTCTCTTCCTTCACAGCCAATAAATACAAGTAAGATAAAGACCCCTTTCCTCCTTCCCAAACCACCACAGGCTGCAAGTGGAAGCCTAAAATGATGGTGAGCTGGCTAGGTAGGGAGGATAGTTGTGTGTGTGTTGGCATTACAGCCCTCTGCATCCAGCTGTGGTGGCTGTCCCCTACCACAATGGTACCTAGGGACAGACCTCAGGACCTGCCGTGACCTGAAGGACCTGTCCTTGAAAGGGGCCAGCGTTTGCCATCCTCCTTGTCCAGCTGTACATGTTCCTTTTGTGATGCAAAGGAGGGCTGGGGACCTTGCAGGGTGATGGAGTGGGGACATGGGGATACACTGGGGATGGGTACAATACACAGGACACCCCAGTGCAACGGGATGTTTGGTTGTAACTACCAACCCTCTTAAAATATTAGTTTAAAGCGAGAAGGATGGCTCATGGGGAGGGGAATGTCTGCCTGCATGGACCCTGACAGGGAAATGAGTGGAAGAAGTGAACAGTTGTGACTGAGGCATAGAATCACAGACTGGTTTGTGTCAGAAGGGCATTTAAAACTCATCTAGTTCAAACCTCTGCCCCAGGCAGGGACACCTCCCACTAGAGCAGGTTGCTCCAAGCCCCTGTGTCCAACCTGGCCTTGAACACTGCCAGGGATGGGGCAGCCACAGCTTCACTGGGCACCCTGTGCCAGCGCCTCAGCACCCTCACAGGGAAGAGCTTCTGCCTCAGAGCTCATCTCAATCTCCCCTCTGGCAGGTTCAAGCCATTCCCCTTGGCCTGTCCCTACATCCCTTGTCCAAAGCCCCTCTCCAGGTCTCCTGCAGCCCCTTTAGGCACTGGAGCTGCTCTAAGGTGTCCCCTTCAGGAGCCTTCTCTTCTCCACTGCCCCAGCCCAGCTCTCTCAGCCTGGCTCCAGAGCAGAGCTGCTCCAGCCCTCGCAGCAGCTCCGTGTCTCCTCTGGACTTGCTCCAACAGCTCCACATCCTCCTCTCTCGTGCTGGGGGCCCCAGAGCTGGATGCAGGACTCCAGCAGTGTCTCATGAGAGTAGAGTAGAGGGGTAGAATCACAACATCAGATGGGATACTTCTGGGAATGTGGGAGCAATGAGATCACAGCTCTGGAGGGATGCCAGCCCAACTGGGATAGGGAGATGGCATTTTTTGCCAGCCAAACTCCTCTGCTCCAATTGATGTCAATAGTATAACATCTCAGGGGAAACTGTGCTGCTTAGAGCTCACATCCCTCCCCATTTTCCCTCCCAGAAGTAATTCCCAGGACTCTCCCACCCTGGAAGGATTGGAGAGCAGGGAAAGGTTACTCCAGGAAGGAGGGTATCTGACAATATGTCCTCTGCACAGTCAGGTGAGCATTCCTGCAGCTGGCTCCGGGTA